>NW_027211071.1:0-117500 GCF_029030835.1 Brachyistius frenatus
TTTTATCATATTATAGACGACATACTAAAGTGTGACTTTTTTATCATATTATAGACGACATGCTATAGTGTGACTTTTTTATCATATTATAGACGACATACTAAAGTGTGACTTTTTTTATCATATTTTAGACGACATGCTATAGTATGACTTTTTTATCATATTTTAGACGACATACTAAAGTGTGACTTTTTTATCATATTATGGACGACATGCTATAGTGTGACTTTTTTATCATATTTTAGACGACATGCTATAGTATGACTTTTTTATCATATTTTAGACGACATACTATAGTGTGACTTTTTTATCATATTTTAGACGACATGCTATAGTGTGACTTTTTTATCATATTATAGACGACATACTATAGTGTGACTTTTTCATCATATTTTAGACGACATGCTATAGTGTGACTTTTTTATCATATTTTAGACGACATGCTATAGTGTGACTTTTTTATCATATTTTAGACGACATGCTATAGTGTGACTTTTTTATCATATTATAGACGACATGCTATAGTGTGACTGTTTTATCATATTTTAGACGACATACTATAGTGTGACTTTTTTTTTATCATATTATAGACGACATACTATAGTGTGACTTTTTTATCATATTTTAGCCGACATGCTATAGTGTGACTTTTTTTTTATCATATTATAGACGACATGCTATAGTATGACTTTTTTATCATATTATAGACGACATGCTATAGTGTGACTTTTTTATCATATTATAGACGACATGCTTTAGTGTGACTTTTTTATCATATTATAGACGACATGCTTTAGTGTGACTTTTTTATCATATTATAGACGACATACTATAGTGTGACTTTTTTATGACGCGCTATAGCAGGGGTGAGCAATTAATTTTCCCAAAGGGCCTCGTGAGAAACTGGGACTGTTGTGAAGGGCCGGACCAACAGGCTGAACTCAATTCTGCTCAACATGAATGTTATCTCTTTATAAAAAGCAGTAAATCGTATGGTTTCATTAGCTGCTACTGGTAGTAGATGTTACAATTAGGCTATTAAATTGTGGTGCAAGCATTGCAAAAACATCAACATTATATCACTTTTCAATCAACATTCCCGGAAAATATTTTGAAAATTAGCATATTTTTGCAGTATTTCAAAGACCAGCATTAAATTAACTTCATACAAAAATGTAATAAGTGGTGTTGATATTTAGTTTGTAGTTTAATTACCTCATTTGCTGTTTTTCAGTTATTTGTTTTTGTTCAGTTAGAGAAGGGTTCGGAATTTTCGGTTGTTTGTTTGAATCCCAAAAAACTGAGACCTCAGAAAACAAAGTGCAAATAAAATTGGATCCTTTAAGTTCCTCGGATTTTGTTCCTACCGCTCATTGACAGGTCGATTTCAAACAATACACTTAGCAATCAACATACTTTTAGGTTAGGTTAGTTTAGGTAGTTCCTTCCCCCTGCCTCCTTCCTCCTTCCCCCTGCCTCCTTCCACCTGCCCCCTGCCTCCTTCCTCCTTCCTTCCCTCCCCCTGCCCCCTTTCTCCTGCCTCCTTCCCCCTGCCCCCTTTCTCCTGCCTCCTTCCTCCTGCCCCCTCCTTCACCCTGCTCCCTTCCTCCTTCCCCCTTCACCCTGCCTCCTCCCTCCTTCCCCCTACCCCCATTGTCCTGCCCCCTTCCTCCTTCCCCCTGCTCCCTCCCTCCTTCCCCCTCCCTCCCTTCCTCCTCCCTCCTCCTCCCCCTTCCTCCTCCCCCTTCCCCCTCCCCCTGCTCCCTTCCTCCTGCTCCTTCTTCCTTCCCTTCCCCCTGCTCCCTTCTTCCTTCCTCCTCCCTCCTTCCCCCTGCTCCCTTCCTCCTCCCTCCTTCCTCCTGCTCCCTTCCTCCTCCCTCCTGCTCTCTTCCTCCTCCCCCTGCTCCCTCCCTCCTTCCTCCTTCCCCCTGCTCCCTTCCTCCTCCCTCCTTCCTCCTTCCCCCTGCTCCCTTCCTCCTGCTCCCTTCCTCCTCCCTCCTTCCTGCTCCCTTCCTCCTCCCTCCTGCCCGGTGTCCAGGTAAAAACTCACCCTCCGCTGCTGGGAGTCGATCCAGAACACGTTGGGCTGTTTGTGCCGCAGCACGCCGCTCTTACATACCAGCAGCCGGTCACCGCGGCGCCGCAGCCCCGGTCCGCACACCACCTTCTCTGGCCGCGCGGGCTCTGCCAGAGAGATGGTGTCGGTGGCCTCGAAGAAGAACTCATCTCCCGGTACCAGAACCTCCCCGACCTTCTCCTTCAGACCGGAGAACATGCTGCTCCTTCACGTGCTGTTGTTGTAATGTGTCGGACGGAAATAAATGTGACACACAGGAGGACTGTGCAGCGCTCTCTGCCGCCGGCAGGAACTACACCACGGACAGGGTTCTACTCCGTTTAAAGCATTTTTTTTTTTTAACGGGAGAAGAACAGACAGAAACACAGAAACATCTTTAATTCGGTTTTAAATGTGTGGAGATCACCTGACTCACTCACACAAACTGTGTACGTTTAATTTGTTCCGACGTGTTTCTGTCGTTCAACGGCTCATTTTAACGGAGAGGACTTCACTTTATAAAATAAAACGTTTCGGTGGGCAGCAGGGGGCGCTCTGACTTCACCGAACTGTTGCACTGCAGGAACAGCAGGCGGGGTTTCTTCTTCGGAGGTCTTCCTAATTTATTTCTTCATGTTTGGTGTTTGTTCTTTAAATGTAGTGTTTGGTGAAAGAAGTCTGGTTTAGACCGATTAAAGGGAAACAGGTGGGAAATTTGACAGGTGTTACAGATGTTACAGGTGTTACAGGTTTTGGAGATGTTACAGGTGTTAGAGGTGTTACAGATGTTTGTTACAGTTGTTACAGATCTCTGGAACCCTTGTCTGAAGTGTGTTGAACTGATTCCTTTAAAACCCTGTTGTTAACGTTGACCTGAAGGGGGCAGCAAAGTGACACTTTGTGATCACAGACTATAAAAGGTTAAATGTTCTGAAAGAAGTTCTGTCTATTAGCGTTCTTCAACAGAACCTGAATTCAGATAACGGATGAATAACTGATGAATAACATCAATCTGATGAATAATATCAATAACTGATGAATAACAACAATAACTGATGATTAACTGATGAATAACATCAATACCTGATTAATAATATCAATAACTGATGAATAACATCAATAACTGATGAATAACGTGTTGTTTTATTTGAATCGTGTTTTATTTGAATCAACGGGTTATATTTTATTTGACGTGTTTTATTTTAATTGTTTTATTTTAATGTTTTATTTTAATCGTGTTTTATTTTTTGCTGCTCCACCCTCACCTGTAAAAAGCAGCTCCGTGTTGCCTCGTTAATGTTTCATCAGCGTGAACGGAGCACACGCGAACGGCTGCAGGTGAACCTGAACTCAACACGGTGTCTGACCTTCATCTTTATTTCAAACAACCTCCTGAACGCAGCGTTCAGAGCTTCAACCTGCGACATGCTGCAGGACGACAGGAAATACTCACACAAACAGGAAGTGACACTGTTCTTACAAAATAAAACAACATTTCTTCTTCTCCTCCTCACTGAGAATCAGAACCTCTCGACATCCTGCAGCGCCTCACTGCCTTTAACACGTGACCTTTGACCCTCCGGGTCAGAACTGCCTCCTTCTTCTTTGGTTCCTCAGGTCGTGGTTCTGCCGTTCTGCAGTTCTACTGACTCATGGTTCTGCTGGAGCGACTGCGGACCACCTTCTGGAACAGATCGTCTGCACAAACAGAACCAGAACTCATCATGGTCCGATCAAACTCACCTGGACCTGCAGGATCAACAGAACCCAGACTCACCGTTCCTGAAGCTCCGGGAGTCGACCTGCAAGACAGAAGGAAGGGGGTCAGACCAGAATCAGAACCAGGACCAGAACCAGGACCAACAACTCACATCTAACAGCTGATCTAACAGCTACTTTTGTTCTACTTTTCAGAACATCATGTGACCTTAATGAGCTGGCAGCAGGTTCTACTCTAAGGATGAATGTTCCTCGGAGAACGTTGGTGATGTTCTCACCCTGGAGGAGTCAGCTGATCTGAGGGGGGGGTCCGGCCCGTCGTTCTGCTCCCGCTCCACCTTCAGAGCTGCAGACAGAAAGAGAACATTTCTGAAACACCTGAGACTTCTGCTGCGGTTCATCTGGAGGAGTCAACTCCACCTGCAGCTCCACCCTCATCAGGACGGTGTATTCGGTCCGCTGCAGCAGCTTGTTTGTTGTTTAGAGTTTGATCTAAACAACAAACAAACAAACATCTGCAGGTAAACGTGACTCACGCAGCGGTTTGATGATGCTGTTGACAGCGTGGACGACTCCATTCGTCGCCATCAGGTCTGCGTCGGCCACCGGGACTTTGTTGACGTACACCGTGTAGTTACGCTGAGACACAGAGGAGGGAGGGCGACCAATCACAGAACAGTTTAGAACAAACAAACAACAACAACAACACACCTTACGTGAGTAAAGTGGTGTAACAGGTTGGAACATGATGTGTGATGACAGGTGAACTGACCACGCCCAGTTCCAGCTTCTCCCCCTGCACAGGCTGCAGTCTGGTGTGAGATCCGACCCCCCCGCTGACCAGCAGGCCCTCCCCCAGGTGATACCTGAGCACACCTGAGAGCTGCTGGGCGTTACCTGCAGACAGAGACAGACAAGGACAGGTACTGATCGGTCGTATTGACAGAGTCCTGACATGTCAGAGTGTCCTCGTGTCCTCAGGAACGTGTCCTCAGGAACATATCTCCGTCTCTGAGGATGGACTCAAACCGTCCACCAGACAAACAACTGACAAGTTAACAGCTTCATGGCGACCGTGAGTCGACACCTTCAACGCTGCTGGGACCTCAGAGACAACCTCGGAGACGCTCTGCTGGTCTTCATCAGCTGACATTTGTTTAAATGAGTTCAGAGACATTCAGCAGACAGGTTCAGTCTCATAAACACTGAGGACGTCCACCCAAACAAGGAGACAAGACACAGCCGGCTGAGACCTGAGGGACACAAGACCTGAGGGACACGAGGACAACACCTCAGACTGCAATTTATTCTGTCCAACATGGACACTGCAGACAGAACATCTCTGTCGGAGGCGTCTTTTAAAAGGTCCAACAATCCAACAGTCCTGGTTCCTCTAATCAAAGGTTTTAAATACTCACGCATCAGTTTGTTGAGTTCGGCCTGTGTCATGGTGGTGAAGGCGTCGTTGGTGGGAGCGAAGAAGGTGAGCGCCCCCTGCTGGTTTAGCAGCTCAGTCATACCGGCTGTCTGGATGGCACCGACCAGGAGACTGAAAAAGTTCCAACAGAATGGTTGTTGAACAAAACCCTGCGAGGCTAACTCCTGCTAACACAATGCTAGCTACTGATGCTGCTCCAATGCTAACGTCTGCTAGTACAACAGCATCTCATGTTTTCTCACCAGTTCAGGAACATACGTCAAACTAGACTAACAGTATCCCCTACACTTATTACTTATGGTAAGCTAGGCTAACGGTTTCCCCCTACACTCAGTCTTTGTGCTAAGCTAGGCTAACAGTTTCCCCCTACACTCAGTCTTTGTGCTAAGCTAGGCTAATGGTTTCCCCTACACTCAGTCTTGCAGTTTTCTCTTTCAGCTCCGGTTGTGTTTCATTTCTTCTCCTGAATTTGTTTCAGTAACAACTTCCTGAGGTTTCTTGATTAAAAGCTTGTATGTTGCTGTGAGGTTGAAGCTGGATCCAACATGGAAGCCGTAGTTTCCTACCAGGTGTAACATAAATAAAGGTCACCTGAAGCGGTCGTCAGCCTTCAGGACGTCCATGACGGTCCCCATGGGGGGACTGAGCACTTTGTCCACCGTGAACATGGAGGCGTAACGTCCCGTCTTATCGTGAGCAGCGATGCAGGCGTTCTCGATGCACAGGTTCTACGGAGAGACGCACACCTGAGAACCATCCATCAATCGAAACAACATCCATCCATCATCCAACCATCCATCATTCGTCCATCCAACCAACATCCATCCATCGAAACAACACCCATAAACTAATTAATTAATTAATGGGTAGATGAATGGATGAATGACTGAATGAGTAGAGGGATGAATTAATTAATTATTGAATGAATGGCTAGATGGATTGATTAATGAATGAATAAATGATAGAATAAATGGGTAGATGAATGAATGAATCCACGTGAAGAAACAAAGTTCTCACGTTTCTGTAGACGAACACTCGGAGTCGGAGGCCCCCCAGCGTCTCCAGCTCCTGACCGTGGTACAGAGACTTGGAGGACAGCTGCTCTTTCACCATGTGATTGGTCATCATCTTCCTCATGTCGGGAGTCATCGTCACACTTCCTGTTACACACGTGGTGAAACACACAGAAGGACACACCTGATTCTGATCATGTTTGTGTCTGCAGCAGGTCGATAGAAGCCCCGTTTCTGTTCACCAAGTTTTACAGAGGGGGCGGGGTTACCTTTGAAAGCGTCATTCAGAGGAGCCAGCATGGTCAGAGCCTCAGACCCAGTCAGGTGGGGGGTCAGACCGGCTTCAACAAACAGCTTGGTCGCCGTGGAAACTGATGAATCCTCGGCCAGTTCCAGGAGAGTTTTAGCTGCAAGACACAAACACAGAGTGAAATCACCAGCAGGGACCAGACGTGTCCAGACAGGAAGTGGACCGTCCCAGACCTCCTGACAGGCCTGCATGGACCACATCAGATCCTGGTCTCTGCTGGTCTTAGCGAGGACCCCGATTCTGGTCTGAGGTCTGAAGTCGAACCACTGATGATGAACACGGACGGAGTACTGAGGGAGTACTATCGGAGTACTGACAGAGTATTAATGGAGTAATGAAGGAGTATTGACAGAGTACTGACGGAGTACTAGTACTATCGGAGTACTGACAGTACTTATGGAGTAATGAAGGAGTACTGACGGAGTACTAGTACTGACAGAGTACTGAGGGAGTACTATCAGAGTACTGACGCAGTACTACCAGAGTACTGGCAGAGTATTGGCAGAGTACTGAGGGAGTACTGATCAGTAGTACTGAAGCGGTACTGAAGAAGTACTGATCAGTAGTATTGAATGCAGTACCAGTGCCACAGGTACTGCGTGCTACCTGAGTCGGGGATGAGCAGCTCGTTGATGTAGTGAATGACCCCGTTGGTTCCCAGCTGGTCCTTCTTGCTGATGACAGCCTTCCCGTTGAGGGTCAGCTGGTCTCCGTCACAGCCCACCTCCAGCATGGTGCCCTGCAGCGTCTCCATCGGGGTCCCCGACACGATCGACTCGGCGCACTGCATGTGCTTCAGGATGTGGTAGTTCAGCAGATCTGAGGGGGCGGGGCATAGAGGAGGTCTCACATCAGACTGTCACTACACCACATCAGAGACAGTAATGAGCTAAGGGAGACAGCGCCTCCTGCTGGGCACCTCTCAGAGCCACGGGGTCTCCCAGGATCCTGTTCAGGGTCTCCGGAGGAATCTTCTCGAAGGCATCATTGGTGGGGGCGAAGATAGTGTACTGACCCTCGTTCTCCAGCATGGTGGTCAGACCTGCGGCAGCGAAGGCCATCTGCAACAGCAAGTAATAAAAACAGGAAGTCAGAGACAGGAAGTAACAAACACAGGAAGTCAGGAAGTCCCTGACTGGTTGATTGACAGGTGTACTCACACGCAGCGTCTCCAGGTTGTCGTCGATGTCGATGATTGCTTGCATGTCGTTGGAAACGGCAGTGATGACGCGGTCGACCACGTGTACGATGCCGTTGGTGGCATGTTGGTCTGGTTTGATGAGACGAGCACAGTTCACCGTGATGATCTGAGGAGACGAGGAGAGAGTCGTTTATCCATCGATCAGTAACCACGGTAACTCCTGATCATTCGTCACGGGGAATGTTTGGGACACGTGACGAGATAACTATGTTACAGAGAGTGCGTGCCCATGTGTGTGTTCCCGTGTGTGTGTTTCCGGTGTGTGTGTTCCAGTGTGTGTGTGTGTTCCAGTGTGTGTGTGTGTGTTCCCGTGTGTGTGTTCCAGTCTGTGTGTTCCGGTGTGTGTGTGTTCCAGTATGTGTGTGTTCCAGTGTGTGTGTGTTCCAGTGTGTGTGTTCCAGTGTGTGTGTTCCCGTGTGTGTGTTCGTGTTCCCGTGTGTGTGTGTTCCAGTATGTGTGTGTTCCAGTGTGTGTTAGTGTGCGTGTTCCCGTGTGTGTTCCAGTGTGTGTGTTCCAGTGTGCGTGTTCCCGTGTGTGTGTTCCAGTGTGTGTTAGTGTGTGTTCCAGTGTGTGTGTTCCAGTGTGTGTTCCAGTGTGTGTGTTCCAGTGTGTGTGTGTTCCAGTGTGTGTGTTCCCGTGTGTGTTCCAGTGTGTGTGTTCCCGTGTGTGTTCCAGTGTGTGTGTTCCAGTGTGTGTGTTCGTGTGTGTGTTCCCGTGTGTGTGTTCCAGTGTGTGTGTTCCCATGTGTGTGTTCCTATGTGTTCCCGTGTGTGTGTTCCCGTGTGTGTGTGTTCCAGTGTGTGTGTGTCCCCGTGTGTGTTCCAGTGTGTGTTCCAGTGTGTGTTCCAGTGTGTGTTCCAGTGTGTGTGTTCCAGTGTGTGTGTTCCAGTGTGTGTGTTCCAATGTGTGTGTTAGTGTGTGTTCCAGTGTGTTCCCGTGTGTATGTTCCCGTGTGTGTTCCAGTATGTGTGTTCCAGTGTGTGTGTGTGTTCCAGTGTGTGTGTTCCAGTGTGTGTGTTCCAGTGTGTGTGTGTGTTCCCATGTGTGTTCCCGTGTGTGTTCCAGTGTGTGTGTGTGTGTGTTCCAGTGTGTGTGTTCCCGTGTGTGTGTTCCAGTGTGTGTGTTCCCGTGTGTGTGTGTTCCCGTGTGTGTGTGTGTGTGTGTGTGTGTGTTCCAGTATGTGTGTGTTCCAGTGTGTGTGTGTGTGTGTGTGTTCCCGTGTGTGTTTCAGTATGTGTGTTCCAGTATGTGTGTTCCAGTGTGTGTGTTCCAGTGTGCGTGTTCCCGTGTGTGTGTTCCAGTGTGTGTTAGTGTGCGTGTTCCCGTGTGTGTTCCAGTGTGTGTGTTAGTGTGTGTTAGTGTGTGTGTTCCAGTGTGTGTGTTCCAGTGTGTGTTAGTGTGCGTGTGTGTGTGTTCCCGTGTGTGTGTGTGTTCCAGTGTGTGTGTTCCCGTGTGTGTTCCAGTGTGTGTGTTCCGTGTGTGTGTGTGTGTGTTCCCAGTGTGTGTGTTCCCATGTGTTCCCGTGTGTGTGTTCCCGTGTGTGTGTGTTCCAGTGTGTGTGTGTCCCCGTGTGTGTTCCCGTGTGTGTGTGTTCCAGTGTGTGTGTGTCCCCGTGTGTGTTCCAGTGTGTGTGTGTTCCAGTGTGTGTGTGTGTGTGTTCCATGTGTGTGTTAGTGTGTGTTCCAGTGTGTTCCAGTGTGTGTGTGTGTGTGTGTTCCAGTGTGTGTGTTCCCGTGTGTGTGTTCCAGTGTGTGTGTTCCAGTGTGTGTGTGTGTGTTCCCATGTGTGTTCCCGTGTGTGTTCCAGTGTGTGTTCCAGTGTGTGTGTTCCCGTGTGTGTGTTCCCGTGTGTGTGTTGTGTGTGTGTGTTCCCGTGTGTGTTCCCATGTGTGTTCCAGTGTGTGTGTGTTCCCGTGTGTGTGTTCCAGTGTGTGTTCCAGTATGTGTGTGTTCCAGTGTGTGTGTGTTCCCGTGTGTGTGTGTTCCCGTGTGTGTTCCAGTGTGTGTGTTCCAGTGTGTGTTCCAGTGTGTTGTGTTACCCCGTTGCTGTAGTGGTGGATGTGGACGTGTGCATCCTGGTACATGGAGGAGAAGGAGGATCCGTGTCGGAGCTCCTCGGAGGTCAGCCGGCGGTTCACCATGTGGTAATGAAGAGCGTTCAGCAGCTCGATGTTTACGTTGCTCACCAGAGCGTCCAAGATCTCCTGCACCAGGACCAGATACATCTTCATCATCATCATCATCATCATCTTTATTATAGTTTTCATCATCATCACCGACCCCCCAAACCTCCTCCCCCCACGTGTTCTGGTTCCAACCCCATACCGTGGGCAGGGCGGCCCAGGCCTCATTGCTGGGGGCGAAGAAGGTGAAGCTGCCCGGTCCTTCGACCTCCTCCCTCAGATTGGCTCGTTCAGAGTACATCTGAGTAGTCGAAGCTCCGACGACGCCGAGAGTGTTGAAAATGTTCACCAGAGGAAGAGCTGCAAGCACACCACTTATTATTATTATCATCTTCATCATCATCATTATCATCTTCATTTATTATTCATTATCACCATCATTTATAATTTATTATCATCATCATCATTATTCATTATCATCACACTGCTCATCAACATTCAAACAGATCAGAAGTCAGACCTGCAGGACACCCTTTCTCTCCAGGAATCTTCTCATAACCAGGACAGCACTCGTAGGTGATGACCCTGCAGTGGAGACAGGAGGACAGAAGAGGACATGTGAGGACAGGGGAAGACATGTGATGACAAAGCTCAGAGACCCCCCATGTCTCCATCTCAGGTAGTGTCTGACTCAGCTTCACTTTCCACAATAAAACCCTGTCTGTCCATAAGATCGGCGTCCCCCCCATCCTCAGCTTGTAACCGTCCAACATCTCGCTGCAGGAGACACATAAATTCCTGTCTGTGAATAATGATGCTTGTAAAGTTATGATGCAGAGCTGTTTCCATGGTGACTGACGGAGAGCTGCCAGGAGCTGTTTACACACCCGGGTCTGTCTCTACCCACAGGAGGAGGACCTGGACCTGACCCTGGACCTGGACCTGACTCTGGACCTGGACCAGAAGGTGTCCAGACCACAGGTGGTGTTCCTGTTCTGGGGTTCAAGTTTAAACCTCCATCAGGATCACGGGACCTCCAGACAACTAGGACCTCCAGACTGCTAGGACCTCCAGACCAGTAGGACCTCCAGATCAGCAGGACCTCCAGACCGCTAGGACCTCCAGACCACTAGGACCTCCAGACCAGAGGTGGATTGGACTCCGAGGAGCAGCCATTGAGGATTTACGAGGTTCCCCGGAGGCCCCAGTGAAGATCTGGACTCGGAGCACATGTGGTCTGTAATGAGGTGTGCGGCTGGCTACACTTCCTGTCGAGGTTTCCTTAATAAATGAATGACTTCATCCTCAGAGAGAAGAATCTGCAGCCAGACCAAATCCTGAAGGGGATGGAACCACCACCGGGAGCCTGAATTCCTGTTCCTTTCAAAATAAAGCGTCGGGCTGAAGAGGTGAGAATGTAAATAAATATCCTGAGCTGCTGGTCACGTATGTTTCACATTATGTGAACATTACATGTGCCTGAAGATTCACACGCCTGCTGATGGTTATGAGTCTTCCTTCTGCTGACCTCTGACCTCTTCATATCCTCCTCCACAGACGCCCAGATATACAAAGAGACAAAGACAGGACTGTCCAACTCCCCCCTCCTCCACCTCCTCCACCACCAGTGTAAATCCAATTAAACTGTCAGGAGATGTTCCTCACTGTGTGTGTGTGTGTGTGTGTGTGTGTTCAAGTCCTCCAACAGATTCACTTCCTGTTTCTTTCCTGAGCTAAAACAATCTGTAAGAAACGTCCAGGGTGAACAGAACCAACAGAACCAAGAGAACCAACAGAACGTTTGAAAACATAAAAATCTTCCTGAACTAGGTCATGAGGGGCGGAGCCTCAAACTTAAACCTACGCGTTGATCAGTGTTGATTAATGTTGATCCGTGTTGATTAATGTTGATCCATGTTGATTAGTGTTGATCCGTGTTGATTAATGTTGATCCGTGTTGATTAATTTGATCTGTGTTGATTAATGTTGATTAGTGTTGATCCGTGTTGATCAATGTTGATTAGTGTTGATCCATGTTGATCAGTGTTGATTAATGTTGATCCGTGTTGATCAATGTTGATTAATGTTGATCCGTGTTGATTAATGTTGATTTATGTTGATCCGTGTTGATCAGTGTTGATTTATGTTGATCCGTGTTGATTAGTGTTGATCCGTGTTGATCCGTATTGATTAATGTTGATCCGTGTTGATCAGTGTTGATCAGTGTTGATTAATGTTGATCCGTGTTGATCAATGTTGATTAGTGTTGATCCGTGTTGATCCGTATTGATTAATGTTGATCCGTGTTGATCAGTGTTGATTTATGTTGATCCGTGTTGATCAGTGTTGATTAATGTTGATCCGTGTTGATTAATGTTGATCCGTGTTGATTAGTGTTGATCCGTGTTGATCCGTATTGATTAATGTTGATCCGTGTTGATCAGTGTTGATCAGTGTTGATTAATGTTGATCCGTGTTGATCAATGTTGATTAGTGTTGATCCGTGTTGATTAATGTTGATCCGTGTTGATCAATGTTGATTAGTGTTGATCCGTGTTGATTAATGTTGATCCGTGTTGATCAATGTTGATCAGTGTTGATCAATGTTGATCAGTGTTGATTTATGTTGATCCGTGTTGATTAATGTTGATCCGTGTTGATTAATGTTGATCCGTGTTGATCAATGTTGATCAGTGTTGATTTATGTTGATCCGTGTTGATTAATGTTGATCCGTGTTGATTAGTGTTGATCCGTGTTGATTAATGTTGATCCGTGTTGATCAATGTTGATCAGTGTTGATTTATGTTGATCCGTGTTGATTAATGTTGATCCGTGTTGATTAATGTTGATCCGTGTTGATTAGTGTTGATCCGTGTTGATCCGTATTGATTAATGTTGATCCGTGTTGATTAATGTTGATCAGTGTTGATTAATGTTGATCCGTGTTGATTAGTGTTGATCCGTGTTGATCCGTATTGATTAATGTTGATCCGTGTTGATCAGTGTTGATTAATGTTGATCCGTGTTGATCAGTGTTGATTAGTGTTGATCCGTGTTGATCCGTGTTGATCCGTATTGATTAATGTTGATCCGTGTTGATTAGTGTTGATCAGTGTTGATCAGTGTTGATTAGTGTTGATCCGTGTTGATTAGTGTTGATCCGTGTTGATTTATGTTGATCAGTGTTGATTAATGTTGATCTGTGTTGATCCGTGTTGATTAATGTTGATCCGTGTTGATTAATGTTGATCCGTGTTGATTAATGTTGATCTGTGTTGATTAATGTTGATCCGTGTTGATTAATGTTGATCCGTGTTGATCCGTGTTGATTAATGTTGATCTGTGTTGATTAATGTTGATCCGTGTTGATTAATGTTGATCTGTGTTGATTAATGTTGATCCGTGTTGATCAGCAGCTTCAGGCTCTGTGACATTAAACGGTTCTCGTGAGTTCTGACTGAAATCTGTCTGAACCGGACCTTCAGAACCGGGTCGTTGACCCACAGCAAGCTGCTGCAGGGTTTTATTGTGAGCAGCTGCTGCTCCACCTCCTCTGCAGCGCTGGGCTCCTCTAAAGAATGTGTTTACATAAAGAGCTGAGGAGGATTGTGGGATTTGGTTTCTTTTGCAGAGCAGCGCTGCGTTCACGACCCACCGAGGAGGACGTACAGAGCAGATGGCAGGATTTCAGCTGATTAACACATTTACAAGCGCAGCATTTTCCTGCCTGAAACACACACATGGTATTAATGAGGCTCCGGCAGCCGAGGACCAGCTGTGTGGCAGATCTCGCTGCAGGACCTGCAGGATTAACACACAGCGGTCGGCCTGCCTATCCTTCTGAGGACCGGGGACACTTCTGCCCTGTGAGGACATTTAGTCCAGTCCAACTTCAGGACAGACCCCCACGGAGCTGTTGGAGGGTCAGACCTGGATGTAGGACTTCAGGGTCCTCAGAGTCCATGCTGTCAGTGAGGGTCCCCACAAAGACAGCAGAACAGGGAGGCGTGTTTGAGTTGTCCTGCAGTAAAACGAAGATCAAAAGTTGAGAAACGTCCATCTGCTAACGTTCATAAAGTCCTCCTGGAGGACTCCAGAGGATGAACTGTGGGAAAGTTTAACAAAATAAAAGCTTCATTCATCATCCAACACAACGGCCTCGTTTGGTCTGAACACAGCAGCTAACGTCAGCTTTAGGCAGCTAATGATACGTAACTTTAGATAAACTCAGAGAGTTCAGAATAAATAAATTAGTCGAGAGTGCAGGAAACATTGGACTCGGAGACCTGGCTGCTGTCCTGTCCATGAACCCTGCAGCAGTCGGGGACTCGGAGGTAAACCGACACTGAATGTTCTGCTTAAGTCTTTTCTTCTTCTGTGGTTACATAAGAGGTGAGGACACCTCCAGAGACGGACATTCCTCCATCCCCCGAACACAAACGGCTCCGTCCAGCAGGACTGAAGTCAAATGAAACGACCAGAGTAGAAATCCAGAAAGAAAAACAGGCTCCGAGCAGCTGAGAGAGGAAGTGGTGGACTCACGTGGGCCGGCTGCAGATCTTCCGGTGGTACCACTGCTTACAGTTGGTGAAGTACTTCTTGTCGGTGCCTTTAATCTGCTGCATGGCACAAACATTCGGCCTGCAAGAGACAGACGGACAGTCAGACACTGAAACTCACCACTCAACCTCTGATCTATGAACCCGATCAGGAGACAATCACTGATCACACTGATCAATAAACATATCACACTGATCAATAAACATCAATAAACATCTCACACTGATCAATAAACATCTCACTGATCAATAAACATCTCACACTGATCAATAAACATCTCACTGATCAGTAAACATCTCACACTGATCAATAAACATCTCACTGATCAATAAACATCTCACACTGATCAGTAAACATCTCTCACTGATCAATAAACATCTCACTGATCAATAAACATCTCACACTGATCAATAAACATCTCACACTGATCAATAAACATCTCACAGATCAATAAACATCTCTCACTGATCAATAAACATCTCACACTGATCAATAAACATCTCACTGATCAATAAACATCTCACACTGATCAATAAACATCTCACTGATCAATAAACATCTCACACTGATCAATAAACATCTCACAGATCAATAAACATCTCTCACTGATCAATAAACATCTCACACTGATCAATAAACATCTCACTGATCAATAAACATCTCACACTGATCAATAAACATCTCACTGATCAATAAACATCTCACACTGATCAATAAACATCTCACTGATCAATAAATATCTCTCACTGATCAATAAACATCTCACACTGATCAATAAACATCTCACTGATCAATAAACATCTCTGATCAATAAACATCTCACACTGATCAATAAACATTTCACTGATCAATAAACATCTCTGATCAATAAACTTATTCCACCTTCACCTGTCTGGTCTAAAAAAATTCTGTATTAAAAATTTTAGAACAAGAAACTGTTTATAACTGAAATGTTCGTACTTGTAACACAGTACATGTACTTGTACTACAGTAATTGTACTACAGTATATGTATTTGCACTTATACTACAGTACATGTACTACAGCATTTGTACAGCAGTACATGTACTTGTACTAGACTAGAGCACATGTACAGCAGTACATGTACAGCAGTACATGTACTACAGTATTTGTACAGCAGTACTTGTACTAGACTAGTACTACAGGTACTTGTACTACAGTACTTGTATTTGTAGTACAGTGCATGTACTTGTACAGCAGTGCTTGTATTTGTACTAAAGTACTTGTATTTGTACTACAGTACATGTACAGCAATATTTGTACTTGTACTACAGTACATGTACTTGTACTACAGTATTTGTATTTAAGCCTGCCACACCTCAAACTTCCGGTTTGATTTGATTGACAGGCTGAAAACATTCAAACTTCAACCGTCGTCACGTGACTGCAGACCGAAGTACTTTTACATTGATTTAGAGAACTGGGGTACCTCAGTATTTTCAGTGTAACGCAGTACTTTCACACTGCATTGTTGTACTTTTACTGCATCAGTTATCGATCGTTGCTGTGAGGTGATCAGCTGAAACCGGACCAGAACCTGGCGCGGTTCGGCTCGGTTCGGGAGGATACTAACCCTTGTTGCCGGCCTCTGATCCGGCTGTGCTGCAGGACCGCCTGGTACGGAGACCGGGCCACGCACACGGTCAGGACCAGGGCCAGACCCAGAACCAGACCCAGAACCAGGACGGACGGCTTCATGTTGACTTCCTGCTGAAAAGATCCCGCCGCTCAGTCCGAGTCTTCTTCTACTACTTTCACTTCTTCTTCCCGTTTTATTTCTTCTTCTTCTTCTACTACTTCCACCTCTCCTTCTTCCGTTCGCTGCTCTGACGACCCTGCAGGCTCCGCGAGAGTCCGCTATATAGACCGGGTGGGGGGGGCGGGACACCGGAGCCCTGCAGGAAGAAGGAGAAGAAGAAAGAGGAGGAGAAGGAGAAGGAGAAGGAGATTAATTATTAATTTAGTTTGTAAAATGACTTTCAAACTTCAAATCAACATAATCCATCTGAGGTTCTGTAACCCAGAAAAGTTCTAACAACAGAACCTCAGAACCTCACAGAGGAACCAAAGGGTCAACAGGAAAGAACTCTCTGACACAACCAGAACCAGACTCAGAACCAGAACTAAAACCAGATTCAGAACCACAACCAGACTCAGAACCAGACTCAGAACCAGACTCAGAACTAGATTCAGAACCAGACTCAGAACCAGACTCAGAACTAGATTCAGAACCACAACCAGACTCAGAACCAGACTCAGAACCAGACTCAGAACTAGACTCAGAACCAGACTCAGAACTAGATTCAGAACCACAACCAGACTCAGAACCAGACTCAGAACCAGACTCAGAACTAGACTCAGAACCAGACTCAGAACTAGATTCAGAACCACAACCAGACTCACAACCAGACTCAGAACCAGACTCAGAACTAGATTCAGAACCAGACTCAGAACCAGACTCAGAACTAGATTCAGAACCACAACCAGACTCAGAACCAGACTCAGAACCAGACTCAGAACCAGACTCAGAACCAGACTCAGAACTAGATTCAGAACCACAACCAGACTCACAACCAGACTCAGAACCAGACTCAGAACTAGACTCAGAACTAGACTCAGAACCAGAACCACAACCAGAAGACATAGTGTCCTCCATTACTGGAATTTGTGCTCCGACAGAAAATATGATGAAATGTGTAGTTTCCGTGTGCCAGCAGCAGATGGAGGACGTGGTTACCACGGTGACGGGGTTTATTTACATGCTGAGAGCCAGTAGAGTGTAATAATGAGCTGAAAGGAGAACTGAATGTTGAAGTCTCCCACTATCATCACGTTACCTGAACTCAGCACCAAATCACATACAAGTCACAGTTCAGGTAGAAACTGTGAATCAGGACCAGCTGGGCGACAAACAACAAATAATAGTAATAATAATAAACAATAAATAAACAACAGCTAATACAATCTGTTCTGTGTTTCAGTTCGGTGAGAGACTCAGAGTCAGACTTTCAAATGAACGATGAAGTTCAGGTCTTAATTGATAAACTTGAGTGGAAGATTGATGCCGCTTCTCCTCCTCCTCCTCTTCCTCCTGTTGTCCTCCTCCTGTTCCTCCTGCTCCTCCTCTTCCTCCTCCTATCAAATCATTTACTAACAGAGATTTAAATCAGAGATCTGATATTTAATAGTTTGCATTTAATTGTCATATTTGTTTGATCCATTAAATTGGTAGGATCTGTTCATATTACATTTGTATTGATAAATCTTTTGTTGAGTTTGTTAAATGGTGTCTGAAGAAACTCTGAAGAAGCTGTCAGACTGCAGCTCTGCATGATGTCATGTTGAGTTAAGAGACGCCATATTTCTAGAAAGAAGAGCTGCATCATCCAAAGTAGGAAGAACCCGTGTCTCCGGATCGGAGCAGGTTTCCCTACAAAGTGTTCCGGTTATCAATGAGGCCACATCGTTAGCGGGACACCAGCTGGACAACCGGCGGGGTGACGACATGCGGCTCAACGTGACCTCACTGGTCCGATGAGGAAACCACGGAGTCCCACATTGTTTCTGCAAAGTTTCACAGCGATTCCACTTTAACTTTAATAACCTGAGATTGGCGTAACCGGGTTTCATGACTGTTACTAGTACAGATAACCGTTAATAGCTAACGGCTAACAGCGAACAGCTCGGTGTGACCTGGATGTGTATGACCTGAATTCTTGACCTCTGACCTTTGACCTGTTCCACCTGTAAAACCTTTAAAAGCAGAAAAATAAGTCAGGCAGGGACCAAGACCTGAGAGGGACCGGGCAGGAACCAACCTGTGTGTGTGTGTGTGTGTGTGTGTGTGTGTGTGTGTGTGTGTGTGTGTGTGTGTGTGTGTGTGTGTGTGTGTGTGTGTGTGTGTGTGTGTGTGTGTGTGTGTGTGTGTGTGTGTGAGTGTGTGTGTGTGTGTGTGTGTGTGTGTGTGTGTGTGTGTGTGTGTGTGTGTGTGTGTGTGTGTGTGTGTGTGTGTGTGTGTGTGTGTGTGTGTGTGTGTGTGTGTGTGTGTGTGTGTGTGTGTGTGTGTGTGTGTGTGTGTGTGTGTGTGTGTGTGTGTGTGTGTGTGTGTGTGTGTGTGTGTGTGTGTGTGTGTGTGTGTGTGTGTGTGTGTGTGTGTGTGTGTGTGTGTGTGTGTGTGTGTGTGTGTGTGTGTGTGTGTGTGTGTGTGTGTGTGTGTTCACACTCTGGTGAAGTTCTGACATCAGTGGGTGAAAACTGCTCTTTCCTTCTAGCTTGTGACCTTTGACCTGAGAACATCTACTGGAAACCTAAAATTGAACACAAAGCAGCTCTGTGTCTCACACACATAAAACACACACACAGACAGACTGGTGTCAGAGCTCCCCCTGCTGTCGACAGAAAACTGATTGAAGCTGAACAAAAGTGACATAAAACAATTGTCATGTGAACTTCATGTGTTCATGTTAACTTCATCTAAACTTCATGTGTTCATGTTAACTTCATCTAAACTTCATGTGTTCATGTTAACTTCATGTAAACCCCCCAACCCCACCGACCCCCTCTGTGTGTTTCAGTTACGTGATGGAAACTAAAAGCTGCTGATAGGTGATACCTATTTCACTGAACACACTTTGCTCCGCCCACTGCTCTACCTAAACAACAGGTGTCAGGTACTGCTGCGTTCAGGTTACCGTCAGAAATCCCACGGTGACAAATAAATGTGTTAAAAAAAGATAAAACTACACAACATGAGAGAACTGCTGTCAGTCAGCTGGCCAGAAGTCCTTCAGACTCAACATTTCATAACATCTCAGACTTTCAACTTCTATAAAAAGATGGCAGTTATATTTTGAAGTATTTTATCCGTCTGGTTGAATGAAGAGACGTTTGGACCTTCAGACTGATGAAGACTGATGAAAACTCTCGGGTTCTGGATCAGTTCGGGTCGTCTCAGAACCCGCTGCCCCTCTGAGGGTTTGGTCTCCATGGTAACAGCATCAAGAGAGCACATGAGGAGGAGGCTTGGAGCAGAGTGACACCTCTCTCCTTTCCGTCCTATCTGTGCAGAGATAAAAGCTGCGGGATCAGATGCTGCGACTCAGATGACCCCCTTCTGATCCAGGTCTTCTGCCCCACAGACCTCACGGACTCCGTCAGACCTCCAGGACCAGCCGCCGTGATCCGGTGTGAGGGCTTTGCACGGGACGCTCACTGATGTAAATCAGTTCTTCCGGTGTGACTCGGTTCGCGCGGAGATGCCGGTCCAGATCCCGGACGACTCGGACTTCTCCTCGTTCAAAGATCAGTGTCTGAGCGCGGACGGATGGACGAGCCGCTACAACAAGGGCGGGGTGACGGTGTGGTGCCGCGAGGAAGACAGCAGGACGGTCCAGAAACTCAAGGTGAGCCCGGCACGGTCCGGACCCGGGACATTCTGGAAGTGCACGTTAGAACTTTTTCTTTTGAAAACAGCTGCAGTAACGTCCTTGTTTAACACTCTTTAAACAAAAGATTTAATTTTCTCTGAAATATGGAGATGATATTAATGGTGAGCAATCGATTAGAGACTGAATTGATCATCGGAAGTGACTTTTATTTTTAATTATTACTATATCTCTGATCATTTAATCGTTCATCAGAGTGTTTTATTGTGAAGGGTAACTGATGAAGATTTACAGAAACACCTGTTGATCAGATATTAATCAAATTAATCAATAGTGAAAATGACCTGGAGCTTTAACTCTACTCTGATGGTACTCCAACTGTAGTCTGACTGTACTCTGTACACTGACTGTACTCAGACTATAGTCTGACCGTACTTTGTACTCTGACTGTACTCCGTACACTGACTGTACTATGACTGTAGTCTGACTGTACACCCGACTGTAGTCTGACTGTAGTCTATACACTGACTGTACACCCGACTGTAGTCTGACTGTACTCCGACTGTAGTCTGACTGTACTCCGTACTATGACTGTAGTCTGACTGTACTCTGTACACTGACTGTACACCTGACTGTAGTCTGACTGTACACCGACTGTAGTCTGACTGTACTCTGTACACTGACTGTACTCCGACTGTAGTCTGTTTTGTACAGTTGGATCAATAAACACTCTGTTCACCTTACTCGCTTCTTTCCAGAGCTTTCAGCTACATCTGCAGCCTTCCTCAAGGAGAGTCGTTCGGTTGTCATGGAGACGGCTCATGTGTTGTCCAGTGACCTGTAAGTCCGCAAAACTGTGAAATGATGATGCATTCAGGGTCGACCTCAGACGACACGTCAGCGTGCAGCACAGCTGTTTACAGCTGGATCCCAGAATATTGATCTGTGATCAGAGAGCAGATTTTTATCTCTCAGACTTCCTGCTTCAACTTTGACCTGCAGCTCGTTATGTTTAAACTCCGTCTGTCAATCAGACGTGTCGACCGTCTCATCAACGCTCCAGCTGAGTCAACATTTACCCGACTCTCCTCCACAACCCGCTCAGCCGGTTCCAGCTTGTTGGAAAGTGAATCGACACTCAGAGTCAATATTTAATGTCATACGGTGTGAGCGGGCAGCAGCAGTGCATGCTGGGAACTCAGACGGTCATTTACACACCGACGCAGATTTGATTTCCTCCAGTTTGTGGAACGAAGAACAAAAACAGAGCCATAAATAATTCAAATGGAAATAAGTTCAAACTGCAAACAATCAGTCTATCCATCACTGTGTCCCTCAGTCTGTCCTTCAGTCTGTCCATCAGTCTGTCCCTCAGTCTGTCCTTCAGTCTGTCCCCCAGTATGTCCTTTAGTCTGTCCCTGAGTCTGTCTGTCCGTCAGTCTGTCCCTCAGTCTATAAGAGGTTCTAAGAGGTTTCCAGAGGTTTCCAAAGGTTTTCAGAGGTTCTAAGAGGTTATCAGGTTCTGTTCCTGTGGTTCTGTTTTTAGAACCGTATAAACGGTCACGCTGCAGATTCAGAGGTCACGCTGTAGGTTCAAAGGTCACGCTCCAATAGGAAGAACAAAGGAGGGAAGGTGGGATGGAGGGACGGACACACAAAGACGTGATGAATGATTCAGGCTGCAGATGGATCGAGTTACTCGTAGCGTTTCTGCTTCATATCTGATGACTGCTGGAAGATTACAGGATGGAAAACTGTCCTCCAGGAGGACGTCTCACATGACGGACAGAGGACAGAGACGTCTTCTGTTTACACCTGCAGCCTGTATGTGGGGGCGGGAGGGGGGGGTCGATCACCGGCTCCTCCGGTCCACATTATCTTTGGGCAAAACACAGAACCACAACCTGTCCAGGTGTGCGTGTCGGTGTGTGACATCATGTCCATCTCCGTGTCTCAGATGAGGATTGTGTGTAAAGACGTGGTGGCGGAGACGCTCTACGATGTCCTCCACGACACCAGCTACCGACGCAAGTGGGACACCAACATGATCGACACATACGACATCGGCCGGCTGACCGTCAACGCAGACGTCGGATATTACTCCTGTAAGTTTGACCCTGTGACATCACACGCACTTAAGTTGTATGTTACATGTTTCATTGAACACGTGACGTTCAGTTCCTCCAACAGATGCTGTGTTCCAGATGTTCTACATGCGTTCCAGATGTTCTACATGTGTTCCAGATGTTGTACTTGTGTTCCAGATGTTGTACTTGTGTTCCAGATGTTGTACTTGTGTTCCAGATGTTGTACATGCGTTACAGATGTTCTACATGTGTTCCAGATGTTGTACTTGTGTTCCAGATGTTCTACATGCGTTCCAGATGTTCTACATGCGTTACAGATGTTTCACATGTGTTCCAGATGTTCTACATGCGTTCCAGATGTTCTACTTGTGTTCCATATGTTGTACTTGTGTTCCAGATGTTCTACTTGTGTTCCAGATGTTCTGCATGGGTTCCAGATGTGCTACATGTGTTCCAGATGTTTTACATGTGTTCCAGATGTTCTACATGCGTTTCAGATGTTGTACTTGTGTTCCAGATGTTCAACATGTCTTCTAGATGTTCTACATGTGGTCCAGATGTTGTACCTGTGTTCCAGATGTTTTACACGTGTTCCAGATGTTCTACATGTGTTCCAGATGTTCTACATGCGTTCCAGATGTTGTACTTGTGTTCCAGATGTTCTACATGCGTTCCAAATGTTGTATTTGTTCCAGATGTCCTACATGCGTTCCAGATGTGTTACATGTGTTCCAGATGTTTTACTTGCGTTCTAGATGTTCTACATGCGTTCCAGATGTTCTACATGTGTTCCAGATGTTCTACATGCGTTCCAGATGTTATACATGGGTTACAGATGTTCTACATGCGTTACAGATGTTCCACATGTGTTCCAGGTGTTCTACTTGCGTTCCAGATGTTGTACATGTGTTCCGGATGTTGTACTTGTGTTCCAAATGTTCTACATGCGTTCCAGATGTTCTACTTTTGTTCCAGATGTTCTACTTGTGTTCCAGATGTTCTACATGTGTTCCAGATGCTCTACTTATGTTCCAGATGTTCTACATGTGTTCCAGATGTTCTATTTGCGTTCCAGATGTTCTATATGCATTCCAGATGTGCTACATGTGTTTCAGATGTTTTACATGCGTTCCAGATGTTCCACATGTGTTAAAGATGCTCTACTTGCGTTCCAGATGTTATACATGTGTTCCAGATGTTGTACTTGTGCTCCAGATGTTGTACTTGTGTTCCAGATGTTCTACATGTATTCCAGATGCTCTACTTGTGTTCCAGATGTTCTACATGTGTTCCAGATGTTCTATTTGCGTTCCAGATGTTCTACATGCATTCCAGATGTGCTACACGTGTTCCAGATGTTGTACTTGTGCTCCAGATGTTGTACTTGTGTTCCAGATGTTCTACATGTATTCCAGATGCTCTACTTGCGTTCCAGATGTTATACATGTGTTCCAGATGTTATAATTGTGTTCCAGATGTTGTACTTATTTTCTAGATGTTCTACATGTGTTCCAGATGTTTTACATGTGTTCCAGATGTTCTACATGTGTTCCAGATGTTGTACTTGTGTTCCAGATGTTCTACATGTGTTCCAGATGTTGTACTTGTGTTCCAGATGTTCTACATGTGTTCCAGATGTTCTACTTGTGTACTAACACTAACATGCAATAGTAGCCGGATGTTGTTAAGTGTAGAAACAGCTGATTCTGATGCTGAACTCTGCTGTGTTTGAAGGGAAGTGTCCGACCCCTCTGAAGAACAGAGACTTTGTGACGATGAGATCTTGGCTTCCACTCGGCGACGACTACTTGATCATCAACTACTCGGTCAAACACCCGGTGAGCCTCAGAAACCAGAAACCACTCGGATAGAATCAAACATGTCGAAGAGTAAGAGAAAGTCAAACACAGTTTACAAACCAGGAAGTTTGTTTACTGATCAATACATCCAGTGATGAAGATGATCAATACATCCAGTGATGAAGATGATCAATACTTCCAGCTGAAAACAGTGAACTGGCCCTTAAACACTTTCTGTTTGTGTGTCTCCATAGCAACATCCTCCGAAGAAGGACTACGTCCGAGCCGTGTCTCTGTTGACTGGGTACCTGATCCAGTCCAACGGAGCCTCCAGCTCCACCCTCTATTACCTGACCCAGGTGGACCCCAAAGGTGGGACCACACACACACACACAGAGCAAAAAGACACTAAGTCCTGCCGACTGTTGTCCTCTCTGATTGTCCTCTCTGACTTTTGTCCTCTGACTGTTGTCCTTTCTGGCTGTTGTCCTCTCTGTCTGTTGTCTTCTCTGTTATCCTCTCTGGTTGTTCACTCCGACTGTTGTCCTCTCTGTTGTCCTCTCTGACTGTTGTCCTCTCCAACTTTTGTCCACTAACTGTTGTCCTTTCTGGCTGTTGTCCTCTCCGACTTTTGTCCTGTGGCTGTTGTCCTCTCTGACTGTTGTACTTTCTGACTGTTGTCCTCTCTGACTGTTGTCCTCTCTGTTGTACTTTCTGACTGTTGTCCTCTCTGATTGTTGTCCTCTCTGTCCCCAGGTTCTTTACCGAAGTGGGTGGTGAACAGAGTCTCACAGTTTGTGGCTCCGAAGGTGAGTTTGTCCTGTAGAGAAAAGTTCTATCTGTCTGTAGTCTCACGGTGTCTGTCTCTGGTCTTAAAGTGTCTGTTCCCGGTCTGTGTCCGTCCTCTCAGGCTATGAGGAAGATCTACAAGGCGTCAGTGAAGTACCCGGAGTGGAAGAGGAAACACAACCCGAGCCTGAAACCGTGGATATTTCCGGAGCAGAACACGCTGCCATGCATCAGCGTGTCGGATCTGACACTGCAGCGGACCGACTCTCTGGAGAACATCGACGAAAGCGCTGTGAGCGAGGAGAGGACCAACCACAGTGATGACGACGAGACCTAAAGACGGTTGGACTCGCAGCAGGACGTCTCTCTGTCTCCACACTGTTTGTTGGTTTGTTTGATCCAATGGATTGAAGCTGGAAACGTGTCAACCGATTCTGTTTCTAGTCAACTTCTGTTCTGTCTGCTGAGAGAAATCCACAGACTCACAGGTGTTTCCAGTTGTTTCCAGGTGTTTCCAGGTGTTCCAGGTGTTTCTGATGAGGCCTTTGATTAGGTTGAAGTTGGGCAGAGCCTCCTAACTGTGTTGATCAGGATGGTTTTGGACTTGTTCAGCAGCTGGTGATCGATGACAAAATTATTATTATGATGATGATAATATTTATTATGATTATTATGATTATTAATAAACATATTTCTTTCTTTGAGCCGTCCATCAAACTGTTTAAAAGTTTTATCTGACAAAGAAAAAAACTAAATGATAAATTATCAGAATGATCACGATGGACTTTCTGTCCATGAATTGATTACATTGCTGAAGCCTGAAGGACAATTAGAGGACAAGAGACAGAACCTGCTCCATGTCAACAGGGCATCTGATGTCTCTCGTGTTGTTTCTCTCTTTATTAGTGGAAAATACGCAAAGTCGTCCTCAGTCTGTCTTCAGTCTGTCCACACTGCCTTCAGTCTGTCCACACTGCCTTCAGTCTGTTCTTAGTCTATCCGTACTGTCCACTGGTCTGGAATGAACCAGGTAACACCAGTAAAAGCACCTGAAGGGGTGGAGCTAAAATATTAAGGGTGGGGTTAATGCATGAAGGGAGGAGCTCAACACGAGGGGGTGGGGTTTAATACCTGGGGGCAGAGCTCAACACCTGAAGTGACCTGTTTTTATGCACCTGAAAATCTGAAAAAAATAAAAAATTTCTCTGTCATCTGTTGTGTCAATAAAATGTGACTGAATAAAGATGATGTCATGAATCATGTGATCTCAGCGTCCAATGGGGTTTCAGCTCCAGTGGAGATGAAAACTGAAACTGTGACCTTGTGTTTGACGTCAACTGACCTGGAGGTCGGTGAGATCTGAAGGGGCGGAGTTTAAAACAGACACCTTCGACTTCAGATGGTGTGAGCTCACACCAACGGCTGGTGTCACGACACACACACACACACACACACACACACACACACACTGCTGTTTCCTCTCATGCTATGAAGAACTGATCAGCAGATCAATCAGTTATTTTGACGATCAATTGATCGATCAGAGAAAAGATGAAAACAGGAAATGTATTTTTAAACTGAATGTTTAACAACGTTCGTCGT
Organism: Brachyistius frenatus; assembly: GCF_029030835.1. Classification (NCBI taxonomy): domain Eukaryota; kingdom Metazoa; phylum Chordata; class Actinopteri; family Embiotocidae; genus Brachyistius; species Brachyistius frenatus. Next base: position 26,102 of record NW_027211071.1, read on the forward strand.
CATCATTAAATTAATCAATATAGAAAACGATCATTAAAATACATAACTGAACAAATTGATCCTCAAACACCTGATCACATGAAACCTGACTGACTGACTGACGCATCATCAACCTGAAGCAGCCAATCACAGAAGAACATCTTCTGGAACACAGAGTGGTCGATCAGAGCTCTGTCGGACAGCAGGTACACACAACACACTCCAGGTGAGCTGTAGCACACCTGGAGTGTGTTGTTGTGTCGTTGTTGTGTGTTGTTGTGTTGCTCACCAGTAGCGGGTCATGTGACCCCCACCCCCCCAGTTTGTCCCTCTGCAGCTCAACCAATCCGTTGAAGGTGGATGTTTTGATGTTGGATTGTCGGAGAGCAGGATGTTCAGTGATGTCATCGAGGACGGTTGCTAGGCGACGGGTCTTCCTGTCCTGAGGAGGAACACTTTCTGTTGGACTACATCCTCCTTCAGAGCTGAAGAATGTAGCTGGACTCCGGACGCTCTTATTGTCTCAGCCACTTCCTGTTTCCTGTCTGCAGTTTTGATTGTTGTTTGGGGTTTGAGGAGGAAACTCCACCATCATCCACTGCTGCTGTTGGGGGGATGGACACAGACTTGACCAGGACCCATTCATGTCCACCAGGACCCCCTCATGTCCACCAGGAGGTTTCAGGTTTGAGGAGTTTTCAGGTTTCAGGTTTCGGGAGGTTTCAGGAGGTTTCAGGAGGTTTCAGGTTTCAGGTTTCGGGAGGTTTCAGGAGGTTTCAGGTTTCAGGTTTCGGGAGGTTTCAGGTTGTTTCAGATTTCAGGTTGTTTCAGGAGTTTTCAGGAGGTTTCGGGAGGTTTCAGGTTGTTTCAGGTTTCAGGTTTCAGGAGGTTTCAGGAGGTTTCACGTGGTTTCAGGTGGTTTCAGGTTTCAGGTGGTTTCAGGTTTCAGGAGGTTTCAGGAGGTTTCAGGTTTCAGGTCTCAGGAGATTTCAGGAGGTTTCAGGTTGTTTCAGGTTTCAGGAGGTTTCAGGAGGTTTCAGGAGGTTTCAGGTTGTTTCAGGTTTCAGGTGGTTTCAGGTTTCAGGAGGTTTCAGGAGGTTTCAGGTTGTTTCAGGTTGTTTCAGGTTTCAGGTTTCAGGAGGTTTCAGGAGGTTTCAGGTTTCAGGTTGTTTCAGGAGTTTTCATGAGGTGTCAGGAGGTTTCAGGTTGTTTCAGGTTTCAGGTTTCAGGAGGTTTCAGGAGGTTTCAGGTGGTTTCAGGTGGTTTCAGGTTTCAGGAGGTTTCAGGTCTTCACCACAACATGGCTGCACCTGCCTTCATCATCCAATGAGAACAGAGAGCAGACAGGAAACTGCATCTTCAACTTCACCCTTCAAAATATAATGTCACTGGGACATTAGAATTTTTTTTTGCTATCAAATTACAGGAAATAAGAAAATGTTTAAAATAACAAAATTATGAACAACAAACTGTATTCAGTTTATTATTTATTAATCTCAAACAAACAAACATTTATTTGAATGCAACATGCAGGTTCTGATGGGAATTTTTATTTCATTTGTAAATTAATTTATTATTATTATTAATATTACATTTAGAACACGTGGACATATAATATTTTGCTATTATTATTTAGGATTAGGTTCTTTGTACTTTTCAAACAAATTTCACAATAAAATGAATTTGTTACTTTAATTATTATAAAATAAAAAAATAAATGATTGTGATTATTTCAAAAAGTAATTTGATTATTTTCAGTATTAATGGTTTTATTTATTTTATCCTGATTGTTGGTGAATTTATTTTCTACTTCTGCTGATGATGATTATATTACCATTTATATTCATGTTTTCTTTTAATATTCATGACAATGATTCCTTATTGACTCAAATGGATTTAATTTGGAAGGAAACAGTCTAAGCGGAAGCAGTATGTTCTCGCTCAATACTTTTATTGTGAAAGGAGGCGGAAGCTGCGGCAGCTGTTATTCGGTGTGACCTGCCGTCACCGTTCAGACCGGAGTTTCTCCTCCCTGACCAACACACGGAGCGCGAGCCGCTCCGGACTTCACAGGTTCCTTTACCGGAACAGAAAACTGCAGAGACCTCCGAGATCCGGACCCAGAGGAACCCGACCGGACGGGATCAGAGGTGAGACTTTCAATCTGTATTCTCCTGAATCTGAACACGATGCAGGTCTCAGGGTCCTGCAAGAAGCAGGTCGTCCTGGGAGTCCTCATACGGTCCAGGGACAGAGGGACAGGTAAAGGTTCAACCAGGATTCGAACCAGCGACCTCTGTGTGTGTGTGTGTGTGTGTGTGTGTGTGTGTGTGTGTGTGTGTGTGTGTGTGTGTGTGTGTGTGTGTGTGTGTGTGTGTGTGTGTGTGTGTGTGTGTGTCTGTGTGTGTGTGTGTCTGTCTGTGTGTCTGCCTGTGTGTGTCTGTGTGTGTCTTCCTCTCCTCTCTGTGATGTAATTTCCTGTCTGTTTACATCAGGTTCCTGCCTCCTTGTCATGACCAGTGGCAGCTGTCACACAGCAACACAGCAGGACTGTGGCCCCGCCCACTTAGTTTATTTATAAACAACTTAAGAGGAGTAAAAAGTTTGTGTTGACAAAAACAGGAAGTGGAAGGAATAACAACAGCAGAAGAAGTTGAGTCCTCCAGCAGGAGGTCCCTGAACGCACTGCGTGGGTCCCTGAACTCACCGCGGTGGAGGACAGTCTGTCCCAGAGTTCCCAGTGAGCGTCGGTGTTTGGATCCAGTCAGAACAGAACAATCAGCCTTCTGTTGGTCACAATACAACTCACTGTGACATCCCCCTCACCCCCCGTCCCTCTGACCCCCCCTCCCCACCTATGGGATTCGTCCTCCTGCAGCTCCAGGACTTGAGTGCTGCTTGTAAAGTAGAACGTTGTAAAGTAGAACGTTGGATAGTGGAACGTTGTAAAGTCGAACGTTGGATAGTGGAACGTTGTAAAGTCGAACCTTTGGCGTTCCGACGTTTTGGGGTTAAAGCGACGCATCTGTCTCAAACTCCCTTTGTTTCAGTTAACAAGGAAGTGTCTGGAGTGGGAGGGGCCTTTCAAGGTAAAGGCAGGTGATGCCACCTGGAGGGCGTGGCCAGAGAGCAGTTTCAGACGGTTTGTTTATGTTCTGAGGAGTCCGTCCTGGTTCTGTGTGCAGATTGATTGATTTTTTTTTTTTTTTGATTTTATACACTTTATTAATCCCCGAGGGGAAATTTGTGGTGCAGACGGACCTTCTGCTCAGAGGTCATGTGAAGGAGGAAGTGACCTCAGAAGGAATGTGGGCGGCGGCCTCAGGGAGTGTGGCAGGAAAGGGTGTGTTGTGTGTTTGGGGAGAGGGGGGCGGAGCCTGAATGAGGACACTGTTCTCTGTCTGTTTGAATTGGTGTCCCTGAACTCATCGGACCAGGACGCATCCGGTCACAGTCGGTCCGGTCCAGTGCAGGACAAAGTTTGTCCTATGTGTCTCTGAATGTCTCTGAGTGTCTCTGAATATCTCTTTGTGTCTCTGAGTGTCTCTGAATGTCTCTGAGTGTCTCTGAATATCTCTTTGTGTCTCTGAATATCTCTGAATATCTCTGTGTCTCTGAGTATCTCTGAATATCTCCGTGTCTCTGAGTGTTTCTTTGTGTCTCTGAATGTCTCTGAGTGTCTCTGAATATCTCTCTGTGTCTCTGAATGTCTCTGAGTGTCTCTGAATATATCTGTGTCTATGAGTGTCTCTGAATATCTGTGTCTCTGAGTGTCTCTTTGTGTCTGAGTGTCTCTTTGTGTCTGAGTGTCTCTTTGTGTTTCTGAGTGTCTCTGAATATCTCTGTGTCTCTGAGTGTCTGTGAGTGTCTCTGAATATCTCTGTGTCTATGAGTGTCTTTTTGTGTCTCTGAATGTCTCTAAAGTGTCTCTGAGTGTCTCTTTGTGTCTATGAGTGTCTCTGAATATCTCTGTGTCTCTGAATGTCTCTTGAGTGTCTCTGAATATCTCTTTGTGTCTCTGAGTTTCTCTTTATGTCTCTGAGTGTTTCTGAATGTCTCTGAATATCTCTGACTCTGAATATATTTTTGTGTCTCTGAATGTCTCTGAGTGTCTCTGAATATCTCTGTGTCTGTGAGTGTCTCTGAGTGTCTCTGAATGTTTCAGAGTGTCTCTGAATATCTCTTTGTGTCTATGATTGTCTCTGAATATCTCTTTGTGTCTCTGAATGTCTCGTGTCTCTGAGTGTCTCTGAATATCTATTTGTGTCTCTGAGTGTCTCTTTGTGTCTCTGAATATATATCTCTTTGAGTCTCTGAGTGTCTCTGAATGTCTCTTTGTGTCTTTGAGTGTCTCTTTGTGTCTCTGAGTGTCTCTGAATATCTCTTTGTGTCTCTGAATATCTCTGTGTCTGTGAGTTTTTGAGTCTCTCTTTGAGTCTCTGAATGTCTCTTTGTGTCTCTGAGTGTCTCTGAATATCTCTTTGTGTCTATGAGTGTCTCTGAATATCTCTGTGTCTGTGAGTGTCTCTGAGTCTCTCTTTGTGTCTCTGAGTGTCTCTTTGTGTCTGTGACAAGGTCTCTGAATGTCTCTCGGTGTCTCTGAATGTCTCTTTGTGCAGCAGTTTGAAGGACAGTTGTTACAAATAAGAGGGGGGGGGGCTACAGAGGTTGTATTTGGATTTAGTGGACTTTGTGGATCTGCTGGACCTGGTGGATCTGGTGGACTTGATGGATCTGGTGGATCAGGTGGACCTGGTGGATCTGGTGGACCCTGGTGGATCTGGGTGACCTGGTGGATCTGGTGGACCTGGTGTCTATGGTGGACATGGTGGATCTGGTGGATCTGGTGGACCTGGTGGATCTGGCGGACCTGGTGAACCTGGTGGATCTGATGGACCTGGGGGACCTAGTGGACCTGTTGGATCTGGTGGATCTGGTGGATCTGGTGGACCTGGTGGACCCGGTGGACCTGGTGGATCTGATGGTCCTGGTGGACCTGGTGGATCTGGTGGATCTGGTGGATCCGGTGGACCTGGTGAACCTAGTGGATCTGATGGACCTGGTGGACCTGGTGGATCTGGTGGACCTGGTGGAACTGATGGATCTGATGGATCTGATGGATCTGATGGATCTGGTGGATCTGATGGACCTGGTGGATCTGATGGATCCGGTGGACCTGATCTCAGAACAGAATCTGTTTTCATGTGAAACTCTGAAGAAAGAAAAAGGTCGATAGAAGGAAGCTGCTGCGACTCACTTCCGGCGGACCGCTGTGTGTTTTAGTCTGTTTCAGTGTGTGTGTGTGTTTCAGTGTGTTTTTTTTAGTGTGTGTGTGTGTGTGTGTGTGTTTTAATTTGTTTCAGTGTGTGTGTGTGTGTTTCAATGTGTGTTTCAGTGTGTGTGTGTGTGTGTCAGTGATGTCAAGGCAGAGTTCCTATTGTCTTTTGTCTCTGTCTCCTATAGATGGACAGACGTGTGTCCCTGTAGGTCAGTGATGGACGTCCTGTTCACTGCAGGTGGAGACGGATCCCGACTCCATGTTGGTCGTCATGGCAGCGCTGGATGGAAGCACGCCGGTTGAGACACTTCTGGCAGCGATCCATCTGGACAGGTGAGGACAGAGACCAGGACACTACAGTTACTTTAGGATTCACATTGTGTTACAGTGTGTAGTTCAGTGTGTGTTCGAATGTGTACAACAACAAACCAACCAATCAGAGTATCTTTACCGTCTCAATGTCGTCCTGTCACCTGGAGACATGGTGATGTCCTCAGTGTGTCTCCGTTTGTCTCAGTGTGTCTCTGTTGTCCTCCAGGTACGTGGACACCTTCCGTGCAGCCGGTCTCCTGTTGGCTCGAGACGTCTCCCAGCTGGACCTCGACGCTCTGGTCAGTCTGGGAATCAACGCCACCGGACACAGGAAGAGGATTCTCCGATTGGTCGGTTACATCCAGAGGACAGAAGGCCAAAGAGCCAACCAGAAGCCTGACGTCCCACGTGACCGCTGTCAGTCAGTGACGGTTGTCGGTCCACCGGGACCCGTTGGCTTTGAGGTGTTCAGGAACAGTTCGGCTCCGAACCTCGTCGCCATGCTCGCCGACAGCGACGGCAGCGGGACGGTGAAGCCGGTCCCCAAACCCAGAACCGTCTTCAACCGCCGCCGGACCACCCCTGTCCACTTCTGTCCAGCACCCGACCCCGCTCCGCCCCCTCCCAGGAGGCTGTCCCAGGAGTCCATCTGCTTCACTGTGCTGGAGGGTCTGACCTCGGCAACCGCGCCCACAATGGACCACAGTTTGACCTCTGACATCAACGACAAGTTGGCCAGCCGGAGACGGAGCCAGGCGAGGAGGACGCGGCCCAGTCGCAGTTTGTCTCTGTCCGACGCCGCCGGGTTGGTCCCTCCGGTTCCCCCGAGGATGAACCGGTCCACCCCTCCCTCCATGTGTCAGAGGTTGCCACCCTCCTCGTCCTCGTCTTCTTCACCTGTGGGCGCAGATTCGACTTCCTGTTTGACTTCCTGTCCCCGAGGTCTTGACAGCAGGAGGTCCTCCGGGTCTCGAGCGGGGGGGCTGCAGATGGTCTCTAATGAGATCTACTGGGGTTCTACGGCATCTGGTGGAGGGAGGAACTACTGCAGCCAGCAGCTGGTCCCTCCCACTCCACCCAGACACACTGCACACAGGAACCGTGAGAGGAACAGGTGGGTCCATATAATCAGAACCAGAACCAGCGACCTGCCCCTCCAGGTCTCCCTCTCACCTTTGACCCCGGGCTCAGAGCTGGTCTTTGGTGTCTGGTGGTTTCATGTGACATGTTGAGCTGTCGTCTGTCCTGGACCTGGATGTGTGTCAGAGCTGGTTCCGTGGTGGTCCAGGACCAGGACCGGACCGCAGTGGTCCAGGTACTAATGACTGGTTGATGTGTGTTTCAGTGGCAGCATGTTGAGTAACAACTCTTCAGGATCCGTTAGAGGTGAGTTCAGACCACTTCTGAAAAGAAACAGGAAACAGAACAAGTTTGGGTCCGAGACAATGAGGGCCGTGTCTTTAAAGACAGGTTGTCCTCTCTCCACAGATGACCCAGAGGACATCAGCCCGTACTGTGAGACCGTCTTCCAGACTAGAGGACATCCCGGCGGTGAGGTGAGACAGAACCACCCCATGTCTCTGAAAGAGACGGTTCTGGAAGGTCTAAAAGAGACGGTTCTAGACGTTCTCAGATCTGTGTTCTGTTCTGCAGAGTGAAAGAAGTGGGCCGGGCGGACGAGAGACGAGGAGGGACGAGGACAGACACGCAGAGGATCATGGGTAAGAGCTGCTCCGCATGTTTCAAAGAACAGAACCAGAACCTCAGCCGGACGGAGCCGGTGGGGAAGCAGAACCAGATCCACGGGTCTCCAGACTTAGAACGAATTATACAACTGGATCATCAGTTTTAACTGGTACAGCTTCAGTTGCTACAGAATAATTCTGCTTCATAGTGTGAGCTGCATGTTTTATTTAATTATGGTAGAAGATCCAGTTTTAGATCCGAACTGTGGTTCTGTTTATGGACTGATACAGTTTTAGATCTGGTCTGACGATCGACTCGGTGCTGACTGAGCAGGATGGTAGTGGACCGATGACCTGCAGTTTGTTCCTCCTGGTGAGTTTGTTGTCTGTGGGAGGTGCTGCCCCCTCCTGGTGGAGTAACAGCCTGCAGCCGAGGCCACAATCAGTTTATAAAATCCATCAGTCAGAAAGTAAAAGAAGAATGAGAAACCTTCAGCATGGGTACGACTGGGTTTCATCTGGATCTTCAACGGGTTCTGGATGTGGTTCTGGATTCTCTGTCTGCTCAGCTGTGTTGATAAAGGTTGTGTTTGTTTCAGGTTTCACAAGTCGTCCTGGACGAAGCGTCTGTCTCAGGTGCTTCACTCCGGAGACTCTCAGGGTTACAGCACCGTCGGAGAAGCTCCGCTCCCCCTCAGCAGCCTCTCCCTGCCCCCCCACATCTTCCCCCCCGAGGCCGACGAGGACCTGACCATCTCCCCTTACGCCAGCTACGCCTCCCTGACTGAGAGAGCCCCGCCCATCATCAGTAGCTGGCTGGACAAGCTGTCGCCACAGGGGTGCGTTTGATTTATACAGCCGGTTAGACCTGGGGTGCGTTTCATTAATACACCTTGTTAGACCTGAACGTGACAGAGTTTTTAACCCTCAGCTTTGCCTCACTGGTTTTCTGTCTCTGTGTTTGTCAGGGGTCGGAGGTCAGCGCAGGCTGGTCTGCTACGTCTCCTCCTCTCTGCTCCTCCCTGTGTCTCCTCACTCATAAGGAACTGCTTCTGCCTCGTTTCCTTCCTCTCCTCCTCCTCTTCTTCCCCCTGCTCCTCCTCTTCCTCCACTCGGTGTGTTTTTGCTTCCTTCCTCTTCAGCTGCTCCTCAAAACATTTTCTCTCTCTCAGACTGACGTGTTTTATCTCATGTCATGAAGCATACATGACATAAACGAGCTGTCTTCGACCAATCCCGTGTTTCGGCTGTAATAAAAGTTGTCATGTGACTGTTTCTTTTTTTAGGAACTACGTTTTTCAGAAGCGATACGTGAAGTTTGACGGCAAAAACCTGATGTACTTTGGCAGTGAGAAGGTACGCAGATCATCACCTGATAACCAGGTGACCCTAGACAAAGTGTTTGTAGCCCTGTGTTCAGGCTGTCAGGTTTCACTTCCTTCAGGTGTTCCGCTCCTGAAAGTAAAGCACAGACCAGGTGTTCAGTGTGATTCTCACCTGTCCTGTCTTCCAGGATGTCTACCCTAAAGGGGTGATCCCATTGGCTGCCATCCAGATGGCCCGCCCAGCCAAAGACAATAAATTTGAAATTGTGACGAGTCACAGGATCTTTGTGTTCAGGACTGATAATGAAGGTACACACACACACACACACACACACACACACACACACACACACACACACACACACACACACACACACACACACACACACTTTACCAGCCTTTGTGTGGTGGCTTCTTTTATTTCTGCGGGGTGGGACAGGAAGTGCATGCAGTTTCCTGAAGGTGGCGCTGTGATCAAATGAGAAAGGATGTCAGGACGTTTCAGGACAGACTAGCTGATGATGATGATGTAAATAAATTAGACGCATGCAGACGGTAAAAAGTTGATAATAAACTCTGATTGACAGCTGTCACTGCAGTGAAAATAAAATAACTGAAATAAACAGACAACAGTAGTTACTGCTGTTACTGTGGTGATATGATTGTCTGCTGTTGCCGTGGCGATGATGTGATTGTTTGCTGTTGCCTTGGCGACGGGGTGACCGTGTGTTTCCCGTGTCAGTGCTGCGACGGCGCTGGATGTCCACACTACAGGAACATGTCAGAGATCAGCTGGTCTTCGGCCGGCGGCGCTTTGGTCCCGGATCTCACTGTCAGAAACACGGAGCCCTTGAACTGAAAGGAACCAAGTCCAAAGTCCACGCCGCCATCAACACGGACCAGATCTGGATCTACAAGAGTGAACAGGTGAGACGGCCACAGGTGAGCACAGTTCAGGTCAAACACATGCAGACAGGAAATGTTCAAATTAAACAGAATGTAACAGTAAAACCCAGAGGTGTCCATATTAGGACGAGCTGGGGAGGAGCCAGGGGTGGAGCTGACATGATGCCCTGTCTACCTGCAACAGAAACCTGATTGTACTCCAGGCCTGTCAATCAACCAGCACCCGCCCCCAAACATATCATTGTTAGTCCTATTATGTAATGAATGATGAATTATTTCCAGAAGGGAACACTGATCAGAAGGAGGAAGTTTATCTAACATTACATTACATTTCATTTATCTGACTCTTTTATCTAAAGCGACTTACAATAAGTTCATTTCAACCATGAGGGTTCAAACCAGAACAACAGGAATCAAGAAAATATAATTTCTTCCAGAAAGCCAAACTACAAAGTTCTATCAGTAAGTTCCATTTTAAGATACTAAAGTTCTACTTTTCAAGATAAAGTCTGAAGAGGTGTGTTTTTATTTTGTGGTGGAAGATGTTCAGAGTTTCTGCTGTCCTGATGTCGGTGGGGAGCTCATTCTACCATTTAGGAGCCAGGACAGCAAACAGTCGTGGTTTTGTAGAGTGTTTAACTCACTGAGGAGCAACAAGCTGATTGGTAGAAGCAGAGCGGAGGGAGGGGCTGGGATGTAGGGTTGGACCATGTCCTGGATGTAGAGGAGCGGAGTAGTGTGAGTGAATCTAGGAGGTTAAAGTTGAGCTGCTACATTCTGGATGAGCTGCAGAGGTCGGATGGTACTAACAGGTAGACCTGCCAGGAGGGAGTTACAGTAGTCCAGACGTGAGATGACCAGAACCTGGCCCAGAACGTGGAGAGTTGGTGTACAGAGAGAAGAGGAGGGGACCCCGGACGGAGCCTTGAGGGACACCAGTAGTGAGAGGACAAGGTTCAGACACAGATCCTCTCCAAGTTACCCGGTAGATGAGGTCGTTGAGGTAGGATGAGAACAGGGAGAGAGCAGAGCCTGAGACACCGAGGTCCTGAAGGAGGAAAGAAGGATCTGGTGGTTCACTGTGTCAAATGCAGCAGAAGGTCTAGAACAGACCTGGGCATTGTACAGCCCGCGGGCCACATCCGGCCCTTTGGCTGTCCCTGACTGGCCCGCGTGAGTTCAATGGTAAATTAGGAATCAAACGTAAATAAGTGTACATCAGGCATGTGTAATCCAGGTAAAGTTCAGTAGCCTAATTTACAGACATTCCCTAAACGTCTCACCACGCGAGCTAGTGGTCTGAACGTCCTGGCGGTTGCACGTAGCAGAGCCCTTAGCCACGCCTCCTCCTCTCTGAACCACCACTCACCTACCGGAGACCCTGCAGCTAAAACAGGTGCAGGAAGCAGATCTGGAGCAAAGTACGGCATTTTGAGATTCCCAAGAGATATCGAGTGAATTTATCAGTTTTTCCAGTTTTACCTGCTGAGTCGCAGCAGAGCTGTGGAGGGAGAAGTTCTCACCGGGACCAACTCCGTCGGGCGTTTCTTCCCCATTAATTTGCTACCTGAGGTTTAACTAAGTTGTGTCAGAGACTTGTGAGTAATTTACCTTAAGGAACATGGCAAAGTAAAAACCTTTCTTTAATTCAGTAATTATAAACCCTTTTTAAGACTTGAATCATTGGTTGTGTGCTTTGTGGGCTGGAGGTGTCATTGCTCTTATACTTATACTTATTACTAACCCTTCTCTCACTGAATAAAAACAAATAACTGAAAAACACAAATGAGGTAATTACACTTCAAACAAAATATCAATAGCACTTACTACATTTTTGTATAAACTTAATTTAATGCTGTTCTTTGAATACTGCAAAAATATGCTCATTTTCAAAATCTTTTTTGTGAATGTTGATTGAATTGTGATATAATGTTGACGTTTTTAAAATGCCTGCACCACATTTTAATAGCCTAATTGTAACATCTACTACTACCAGTAGCAGCTAATAAAAAAACATACAATTTACTGCTTTTTATAAAGACATAAATAATATTGAGCAGAATGGAGTTCAGCCTATTGAGCCGGCCCTCTACAACAGTCCCAGTTTCTCATGAGGCCCCTTGGGAAAATTAATTGCTCACCCTTGGTCTAGAAGGATCAGGACAGAGGACAGAGAGGCTGCTCTAGCAGTGTGAAGCTGCTCAGAGACAGAAGGAGGACCATCTCTGAGTGGTCTGTTGAAACCAGACTGGTGGTCAAGAAGGTTATTATGGTGGAGATAGGAGAGTGTCTGTGGCTGAGTTAGGATGCATGAGGGAGAAATAGTCATTTGAAGGGAGGGCAGATAAAACAGAGGAGGGAGAGAGCAGAGAGAGAGGGAGAGAGGAAGGAGAGAGGGAGAGAGGAGGCCAGAGAGGAGGGAGAGGAGGAAGAGAGGAGGCCAGAGAGGAGGGAGAGAGGAGGAGGGAGAGAGGAAGGAGAGAGGAGGAGGGAGAGAGAGAGGGAGAGAGGAAGGAGAGAGGGACAGAGGAGGAAGAGAGGAGGCCAGAGAGGAGGGGGAGAGGAGGAGGGAGAGAGCAGAGAGAGAGGGAGAGAGGGGGGAGAGAGGAAGGAGAGAGGATGCCAGAGAGGAGGGACAGAGGAGGAAGAGAGGAGGCCAGAGAGGAGGGAGAGAGGAGGGAGAGAAGGGCAAGAGGAGGAGGGAGAGAGGAAGGAGAGAGGGAGAGAGGAAGGAGAGAGGAGGGAGAGAGAGAAGAGGGAGAGAGGAGGAGGGAGAGAGGGAGAGAGGAAGGAGAGAGGAGGGAGAGAGGAGGCCAGAGAGGAGGAAGAGAGGAGGCCAGAGAGGAGGGAGAGGAGGGCGAGAGGAGGAGGGAGAGAGGAAGGAGAGAGGGAGAGAGGAAGGAGAGAGGAGGCCAGAGAGGAGGGAGAGAGGAGGGAGAGAGAGAGAGAGGAGGGAGAGAGGGAGAGAGGAAGGAGAGAGGAGGGAGAGACGAAGGAGAGAGGAGGGGGAGAGGAGGCCAGAGAGGAGGGAGAGAGGAGGAGGGAAAGGAGGGAGAGGAGGGAGGGAATGTTGTGACGGACAGGTCCAGAGTCTGTTGATGTGGTCAGGTTGTCAGTTTGAGAGAGTCAGAGATAAAGAAGTGGTCGGAGACATGAAGTGGAGTTACAGTGAGGTTAGATGTGGAGCAGTTTGTGGTGAAATATAGTCCAGGTGGTTCCAACCTTTGTGAGGAGGAGAGGAAGGACTGAGGGAGACAGCAAAGGAAGACAGGAAGAGCACAAGGTCAGATGACTTCTAACGACACCATGATGGAAACATTTACTGACTTTTTATTGGGAGTCTATGGAGACAGCCCCTAGTGGTCCTCAGTGGTACTACAGATGGAGACTATGGAGACAGCCCCTAGTGGTCATCAGTGGTACTACAGATGGAGACTATGGAGACAGCCCCTCGTGGTCCTCAGTGGTACTACAGATGGAGTCTATGGAGACAGCCCCTCGTGGTCCTCAGTGGTACTACAGATGGAGTCTATGGAGACAGCTCCTAGTGGTCCTCAGTGGTACTACAGATGGAGTCTACGGAGACAGCCCCTAGTGGTCCTCAGTGGTACTACAGATGGAGTCTATGGAGACAGCCCCTAGTGGTTTTTATCCTTTGATCAGACTGTTAGGATCCAAATGTTGATCTTCTGATTGTCGACTGGTTCTGGAGTCCTAATGGATCCTGAAGCTTCAGACTGAATCATGAATGTCTCTGTTTGCAGTGTTTTCGTATCGGAATCGGCATCACGGTGATCGAAGCTCGAGGAGCGACAATCCGAGAGGGAAAACACAAGAGCTTCGAGCTCATCACTCCGTACAAAACCTTCAGGTGGGTCCAAGTCAGGAACTGAATCCCACATTGACAGATGTTTCAGTCATTTCTTCCTGTTCAGTGAAATAAAAACTGAGCGTTCCGTCAGTTCTGCTGCACATTTCAACATTCGGACTGAACCGTCACACTCAGCTCTTTGGTTTCCTGTTCAGTGCAGACATCTCTTCTTAAATGTGAAACTAGCACAACTAACAAACACAATGTGTCCTAAAAATGCTGTTGGTGTGGTCCAACAAGCCTCACGGCCGATCTTTGCTCCGCCTCCTCAGCTTTACGGCGGAGTCGGACCGGGAGAAACGGGACTGGATGGAGGCGCTGCAGGAGTCAATCGCAGAGACGCTGTCAGACTACGAGGTGGCTGAGAAGATCTGGTCCAACCGATCCAACCGGACGTGTGCCGACTGCAAGGCCCTGAACCCGGACTGGGCCTCCATCAACCTGTGTGTGGTCATCTGCAAGAACTGCGCAGGTAGGACCTTCAGGTGTTCTGATGAGAGTGGATCGGATCAGAAATGTCTTTTATTGGACTGATTCATCTTTCTGTAAACTGGATTTGACTTTTCAAATTGATAACTGTGATAACTCACGCAACAACCAAAACACAGCCACATGATGTACCCAGACCTAACCACATATTAACCGCATATTAACCGCATATTAACTGCATATTAACTGCATATTAACCGCATATTAACTGCATATTAACTGCATATAACCACATATTAACTATATATTAACCGCATATTAACTGCATATTAACCACATATTAACCGCATATTAACCGCATATTAACTGCATATTAACCGCATATTAACTGCATATTAACTGCATATTAACCACATATTAACTGCATATTAACCGCATATTAACTGCATATTAACTGCATATTAACCACATATTAACCGCATATTAACTGCATATTAACTGCATATTAACTGCATATTAACTGCATATTAACCGCATATTAACTGCATATTAACTGCATATTAACTGCATATTAACCGCATATTAACCACATATTAACTGCATATTAACCACATATTAACCGCACATTAACCGCATATTAACCACATATTAACGGCACATTAACTGCATATTAACCACATAGTAATCACAAACTAACCACATAATATATGAAAATATGAAACAGCTGCTGCTCAGACGCAGGTCTCACCTAAATACCTGTGGAGACACGAATCACTGCAGGTGAAACTCACTGACGGGATTATGTGTGTGTTTGTGTGTTGCATGTGTGTGTCTGTGTGTGTAGGCCAGCACAGAGGTCTGGGGACGATGGTGTCTAAAGTCCAGAGTCTGAAGTTGGACACCAGCGTTTGGAGCAACGAGATCGTCCAGGTGAGAATCAGTCTGCCTCTGGTGGACTCTGGTGGACTCTGTGGTGTCTGGTGGTCTCTGGTGGACTCTGTGGTCTCTGGTGGACTCTCTGGTGTCTGATGGTCTCTGTGGTCTCTGGTGGACTCTGGTGGACTCTTTGGTCTCTGGTGTACTATGGTAGACTCTGGTGGACTCTGGTGGACTCTGTGGTCTCTGGTGGACTCTCTGGTGTCTGATGGTCTCTGGTGGACTCTGTGGTCTCTGGTGGACTCTCTGGTGTCTGATGGTCTCTGTGGTCTCTGGTGGACTCTGGTAGACTCTTTGGTCTCTGGTGTACTATGGTAGACTCTGGTGGACTCTGTGGTCTCTGGTGGACTCTCTGGTGTCTGATGGTCTCTGGTGGACTCTGTGGTCTCTGGTGGACTCTCTGGTGTCTGATGGTCTCTGTGGTCTCTGGTGGACTCTGGTGGACTCTTTGGTCTCTGGTGTACTATGGTAGACTCTGGTGGACTCTGGTGGACTCTGTGGTCTCTGGTGGACTCTCTGGTGTCTGATGGTCTCTGGTGGACTCTGGTAGACTCTGGTGGACTCTTTGGTCTCTGGTGGACTATGGTAGACTCTGGTGGACTGTGGTTTCTGGTAGACTCTGTGGTCTCTGGTGGACTCTATGGTCTGTGTTGGACTCTCTGGTGTCTGATGACTCTGGTAGACTCTGTGGTCTCTGGTGGACTCTTTGGTCTCTGGTGGACTATGGTGGACTCTGGTGGACTATAGTGTTTTCTGGTGGACTATGGTAGTCTCTGGTGGACTCTCTGGTGGATTCCCAGCGCTGCTCAGTCCCCTCTCTGCATCTGCTTCCTGTCCATTGGTGTGTGTTTTGTGTCTCAGCTCTTCATCATGCTGGGGAACGACCGGGCCAACGAGTTCTGGGCGGCCCGTCTGTCTGTGTCCGAGGAGCTGGACTGTGACGCCTCGCCGGAGCAGAGGAGGGACTTCATCACCCAGAAGTACAGAGTGGGCCGGTACCGCCTGCCCCACCCAGCTATCAGCACCCAGGAGGAGCTGCTCAAGGTGACGGAGGCAGTTTGTAATGTGGAAACGAACACGTGATTTCTACTTTTCTACTAACCGACTACTCTGATCAGAACCGTTAAACACGCGACGTGTAGACGTCTGTCCAAGCCGTGTTTTGTGTCTGAATGTTCCGTGTTTGGCTTCACATGTCTCTCTACATGTCCACATGTCTCTCTGTGTCCATAGGTCTTGTGTTCGGCGGTCTCTGAACAAACTCTCCTGAAAACTGTGACTCAGATTTTCTCGGAGGCGGAGTCAGCTCACCTTGCCAACAACTCCAACCAACGACATCATCACCTGCTGGATCATTGCTCCACGTCAGGTGTGTCCTCTACTGTCTTCTACTGTCGTTTAATATATAGTTGAAATATTAAAAGCTGACCGAGATGTTTGTCCATCAGACCCCAGCGTGTACGATGAGATCATGCAGCCTGTTCTTCACTCTGGTTACATCTACAAGTCTGGTTCTGTTCATAGAGGAACGCTGTCCAGGAAAACTAGAGAAGGTAGGGAGGGTTGCCACGGTAACAAACGTGAGGATCCTCTGGCTGGACTGTCTTCCTTGTAAAGTCTATGTCCTCTGAGGACGCTGACTCTGCTCCGGTGTCCTCAGACTTCCAGAAGTTCTGGTGCTCCGTGGACCGGTCTCTGCTGTTCTACGAGTCAGACCGGTCAGCGGATCGGTCGGCCGGTCCGGTCCTGCAGATCAGCGTGAAAGACATCGTGTGTTTGGGAGTCAGTCGACCCGACACCTCCAACAACGGCTTCATCGACAGGTGTTCACGCTGACCTCATGGTGATCCATCCTTTGTTGTTATAGAAGCAGTGTGTGAGTCTGAAGCTGTGTCGGTTCTCAGGTTCCGTTACACCTTCGAGTTATACCTGGCGTCAGAGAAACTCCACCTGTTTGGTTTGGAAACGGCCGACGCCCTTCAGAGCTGGACCAGAGCCATCGGGAAGGTGAGGAGGAGGAGGGGATGGAGACGGGAGGAGGGAGCAGCAGGAGGAGGAGGGGATGGATAACTAGGAGGAACAGGAGGAGGAGGGGGAGGAGCAGGAGGAGGGGATGGAGGAGGAGGGAGGAGCAGGAGGAACAGGGGATGGAGGAGCAGGAGGAGGAGGAGGGGATGGACAACTAGGAGGAACAGGAGGAGGAGGAGGAGGGGGAGGAGCAGGAGGAGGGGATGGAGGAGGAGGGAGGAGCAGGAGGAGGGAGGAGCAGGAGGATAAAACCTTCCAACTTAACTGTAAAGTCTCGGTTTAACTTTAAAAGTTTAAATTAAGACGTTTCATTTCGTTTCTACTTTAAATCTCAAAACTGTTTCTGAAACAAACAAACGAGGAATTTCTGCTTTTAATTTGAAAAGTCTCGGCTGTCATGTGACCTTTAACCTCCGTGTTGTTCATCAGGCTGCAACGCCGCTCAGCTGTCACTGCCTGCTGACCCGGGAGTTTGAGCGGGTCGGGGTCCTGCAGTACCGAGCCATGTTGGACCCCAGGCAGTGGAAGGAGGCCTTCTTTGTCCTGCAGAAGTCCAACCTGTTCATCTGTCCGCAGAATGACGGAGCAGCAGAGGACATCATCAACCTGAACCGGCTGCAGGAGCTGAGTCAGTGTCCTGGTCCCGGTCCCGGTCCCGGTTTATAGAGACACCTGTCTGACTGACTGTGATGATGTTTTGTGTTGAAGGTGTCACCACGGAGACAGAAAACCAGGAGAAGAGAGACGTCCTGGTCCTGGTGGAGAAGGGCAGGTGAGGACGGTGTCTCTGCTGGACAGCGTGTCCGTCCTGCTTCATGTTCCTGACGTCTCCTTGTCTCCGTTTTCATCAGGACTCTCCACCTGCAGGGCGTTGGACGGACAGATTTCTCTCTTTGGTTCTCGGACATCCGGCGAGCGGCTGGAGGAAATGGAAACAGTCTGAGGGAGCAACAGCTGAGTCGCAACGACATCCCGATTATCGTAGACAGCTGCATTGCCTTCATCACGCAGTACGGTGAGGAGGGCGGGGGGGTCACATGTTACTGACATGTTATTGTCACGTTAAACTACCGTCACATGTTCCTGTCACATGTTCTCTGGTTGTGTGCAGGTCTGGGTCATGAGGGGATCTACCGTAAGAACGGGGCCAAATCCAGGATCAAGCTGCTGATGGAGGAGTTCCGGAAAGACGCTCGGAACGTCAAACTGCGGATCGGAGACCACTTCATTGAGGACGTGACCGACGTCCTGAAGAGGTTCTTCAGGGAGGTGGACGACCCCGTCTTCATGGCCGACCTCCACCCGCTGTGGCAGGACGCCGCCAGTGAGTCCATCCAGAGTCCAGTCAGGGTTCAGATCTCTGACCTCTGGTCTATTTTAGGTTCCTGCTGGTCCTGGTCCTGGATGTTATTTCCTGTAACTGAGTTCTGTGTTCATGTTCAGAAATCCCAGCGAAGCGTCAAAGGTTGGATCGTTACAAAGAAATCATCCGAAGTCTTCCTCGAGTGAACCGGACGACTCTGACTGCTCTCATCAGTCACCTGTACAGGTGAGCTGCTCCTCCTGTAACTCCTCCTTCCCCTCTTTTAACCCCTCCTCCTTCTGTAACTCCTCCTCCTGTAACCCCTCCTGCTGTAACTCCTCCCTCTCCCCTCCTCCCCCTCATGTAACTCCTCCCTCTCCTGCTGTAACTCCTCCTCCTCCAGGGTCCAGAAGTGTTGTGGTCTGAACCAGATGTGTACCAAGAACCTGTCCCTGCTGTTTGCTCCCAGTCTGTTCCAGACGGATGGGAAGGGTGAGCAGGAGGTGAAGGTGGTGGAGGACCTGATCGATAACTACCTGCACGTCTTCGATGTGAGTGACTCCGCTTCAAACTGACCTCTGCTGACCTGTGACCTGTGACCTCTGACCTGTCACGCTGTTTCAGATCGACGAGGAGCATCAGACTCAGATCGAGCTGGAGATCAGCCTGATCACCACCTGGAAGGACACGCAGGTATGCCCTGAAACTCCGCCCACACCCCTCTGTAGTGTTGATGGTGATCAGCTGTTGATCGGTAAATAACGGATTGATAACGTTGCAGCTCTCTCAGGCTGGTGACATCATCATCGAGGTCTACCTGGAGATGAAAATCCCTGACTGCTGCATCACTCTCAAAGTACGTCTCACCGTCACTCAGCACCTGATGATGCCATAGTGAGTTTACAGGTGTGTGACCTCTGACCCCTGCAGGTGTCGCCCACCATGTGTGCTGAGGAGCTGACCAATCAGGTTCTGTACATGAGGAACGTCCCGGCCGGAGACAAACACATCTGGATGACGTTCGAGGCTATCGAGGACGGACAGCTGGGTGAGCAACACCTGTACACCTGTGTGTCTGCTACACCTGCCTCTCTCTTTGGTGTACCTGTCTCTCTCTTAGGTGTGGTCCCTGACAGGTGTGTTGTTGTTGTCGTCTTAGAGCGTCCGTTACACCCCAAAGAGAAAGTTCTGGAACAGGCCCTGCAGTGGTGTAAGATGGCTGACCCAAGCTCCGCCTACCTGGTGGTGAAGAAGGTTCCTAAAGGAGAAGGACTCACCATCCTCACCTGTAGGTCACATCACCTGGATGAGCTGCTTCACAGTGGTGAAGTGGTCACCTGTGGTGGAACACACTTTACCCTAACCTGTCTGTCTGTCTACCTGTCTGTCTGACTACCTGTCTGTCTCTCTGTCTGTCTACCTGTCTCTCTGTCTGTCTGACTACCCGTCTGTCTGTCTGACTACCTGTCTATCTGACTACCTGTCTGTCTGTCTGACTACTTATCTCTCTCTCAGCCTATAAGAGTGACATCATGAAGGTGGGTCTGTTGCGGTGCCGTGAGGAACCTCCGAAACTCCTCCAGGGAACCCGGTTCCAGGAGAGAACGTTCCAGATCCGAGATCACAAACTGCTGCTGCTCAAAGACAAGAAGGTGAGATGGGAAACAAACAGTAGTTACTGGATGTAACTGCAGTTCTATGAGTACATGTAACCGCCTCCGCACCCTGTGACAGATGTTTATACTCACGAACCAATCAGAAGACAGCCCATGTACTGCTACGATAAAGCCCAGAGACACTGCTGCTCATCTCCATTAACAGGACTAGGACTAAGACTAAGACAGGGACCAGGACCAGAACCAGGATCAGGACCAAGACCAAGACCTGATAGAACCAGAGAGAGCCCAATAGAACCAGTGAGAGCCAGATAGAACCAGAAAGATCCAGTGATGACCAGATAGAACCAGAGAACTAGATAGAAACTGATAGAACCAGAGAGAGCCCGATAGAACCAGTGAGAGCCAGATAGAACCAGAGAGAGCCCGATAGAACCAGTGAGAACCAGATAGAACCAGTGAGATCTAGATAGAACTAGATAGAACCAGTGCGAACCAGCGAGAACTAGATAGAACCAATGAGAACCAGATAGAACCAGTGAGAACCAGATAGAACCAGAGAGAGGCAGATAGAACCAGTGAGATCTAGATAGAACTAGATAGAACCAGTGCGAACCAGAGAGAACTAGATAGAACCAATGAGAACCAGATAGAACCAGTGAGAACAAGATAGAACCAGTGACAATCAGAAAGAACCAGCGAGAGCTAGAAAAAAACAGATAGAACCAGTCCTGACTGATTTCTGTCTCTTCAGAGCATCAAACCAGAGAAGGACTGGAGTCTGAAGTCAATGAAGATCTACATCGGCATCCGCAGGAAGCTCAAAGCTCCGACCAGGTCACACACACACACAGACACACACACACACACACGTACGCATATACATACACACATACACAGACACACATACACACACACACCCTGGAACTATGTCAGCGCGCTGGAAGTGATCGATCAGTTTAAATGTGTTGTTGTTGTTGTCACTCAGCGCTGCCTGCATGCCGTTTGTCTCCCCCTGCAGGTGGGGGTTCACAGTAATGTCAGAGAAACACCAGCTGTAAGTATCCCAGACGTTTCCTGTCAAGTACCAACTTCCTGTTTCCTCCATCGTGCTGCAGGGCGAAGCTCTGGTCATGTGTATTGATCTGCAGTGACTGAGATCATCAAACCAGTAATTGATTATTATATTAAATGTTATAAATCCTTTATTGAAGGTCTCTCACCTGTTGCTCACGAACCACCACCAGCTCATTACCTGTTTCTGGGGAGCTCGTTGAAGGTTCAAACAATATGCTGTTTCCCACAGAGACTTACCTGGACGCCTGCTCAGGTGTATTAAAGAGCTCTGAGGAGAAAAGGTTGAAGACTCCTGCTGTAGACTGTAAACAAAGATGGCCGACGTGTAACCACTTCCTCCTGTCTGAAACGTTGGCTGCCATCTAGTTGTGCTGACATCATCTACACTCCTCAGGTACCTGTGCTGCAGCTGTGAGGCGGAGCTCTGGGACTGGATTACCTGCTTCCTCAAGGCTCAGGTGAGCTGAGCTGTCGTCTGTTTACCTGCAGTCCGTTCAGGTGTTCTCTGACACCTGCTGCTACGTTTCTGACCCACTTTAAGGAGTCCGTTTGTTACAATAACATCTGCATTGATCCGGTTCTCTTCCAGAACGACGAGCCCGGTCCTGCGGTGCTGCGCCGCCACTCGTCCTCCGACATCTGCAAGCAGAAGTTTGGCACCATGCCGCTCGTCCCCATCAGAGGACACGAGAGCAACAGCAGTCTGCTGTCGGCCAATCAGACGCTGGTCAGAAGCCACACATCAAACACGCTTCAGTTCACAGAGGCCACACGTCAAACACGCTTCAGTTCACAGAGGCCACACGTCAAACACGCTTCAGTTCACAGAGGCCACACGTCAAACACGCTTCAGTTCACAGAGGCCACACGTCAAACACGCTTCAGTTCAGAGGCCACACGTCAAACACGCTTCAGTTCACAGAGGCCACACGTCAAACACGCTTCAGTTCACAGAGGCCACACGTCAAACACGCTTCAGTTCATGAGACTAACAGGTTGAAACCGGTTCTGTTTGTGTCTCCAGAGGAAGTTACACGACCGCAGGACCCTCTCCATGTACTTTGTGAGTATTTATGAACATGAGGTTCTGGTTCTGGTCCATGATAGTTTAACTTGTCAATCAAACCTGGATGGTCCGTTGGTTGGTTGGTTGACTGATTGATGAGTTGATTGAAGATGATGATGCATTCTCTCTTCCAGCCCATGAAGGTCCAGCAGGATTCTTCGGAGGAGCGCTCCGACTCCCCGGACCTCCCGGAGCCGCTCTACGAGGAGGTGGGAGACTTCGGCCTGCAGGTCCTGAAGTCTCTGGAGACCAGCTTCCTGTCCAGCAGCGCAGCAGAGACCCAGGAAGTCCAAAATGACCCACTCAGACTGGTTCCCCTGGAGGGACACATGGTGCTCCCAGAGGAGGTCCTGGGTTCTGGGGAGACTCTGGAGCACAGTAGCAACAGTGGAGGAGCAGGAGGAGGAGGAGGTGATGAAGCAGACTGCAGCTCTCAGGAATCTAGCACCTCCCATCAGCCTGCAGTGAGGAGGAGGAGGAGGAGGAGGCAGCTGCTGCAGGGGGTCACACAGTCACAGGAGCTGCTCCTCCAGGAGCTGTCATCTGCCTTCATCAAGAAGACCGAGGAGGAAGAGCAGGAGGAGGAAGAGGAGCAGGAGGAGGAGGAGGAGGAGCCGGAGCAAGAAGAAAGGCCATATGATGTGTGAGAAACAAAACTGAAGAACACGTTCTCCACAGAGGACGGTCCTGTCTACTTGGGGACATTTGGAGGGGAAGATGCGTTGTTTCCTGTAATCTTCTGACTTCCTGTCACAGCATTGATAAACTAATAAACGATCAATATCTTTATTCAAACTTTCTGTTTCATGATTCCTTCCTGAAGCTTCATGAACACAGCAGAAACAAGATGTGGCGCCTCCTATAGGCAGAGAGGAGTCGCTGCAGACCTTCAGTGGTTTAGGGTTAGCTACCCATGCCATGTGCACTAATGCATCCTGTACCATCACAGATGCTGGCTTTAGAACTGAGCTGATAACAAGCTGGATGGTCCCTCTCCTCTTTAACCTGGAGGATGCAGCGTCCATGATTTCCAAACCGAATCTCAGATTGTGATCCATCAGACCTCAGGACAGTTTTCCACTTCACCTCAGTCCATCTTCAATGATCTCGGTCCAGAGAAGGCGGCGGTGTTTCTGGATCATGTTTTTATCTGGTTTCTTCTTTGGAGAGTTTTAACCTGCATTTGTGGACGCAGCGATGAACTGTGTTCACAGACGATGGTTTTCACAAGTGTTCCTGAGCCCATGCAGTGATTTCCACTCCAGAATAGTGTGTTTTTAATGCAGTGCTGCCTGAGGGCCCGAAGATCACCACCATCCAATATTGGTTTCCAGCCTTGTCCCTTGTGTTTAGAGATTTCTCCAGATTCTCTGAATCTTTTAATGATATTATGAACCGTAGACGATGAAATCCACTAATTCTTTGTAGTTTTACGTTGAGGAACATTATTCTTAGATTGTTGAACTATTTTCCAACACAGTCTTTCACAGAGTGGTGAACCTCTCCCCATCTTCACTGCTGAGAGACTAGTGTTACACTGTGTACACAGTGTTTAGTGTTACACAACTTTTAGTTTGTTGATCCTGTCACAACGTTTTTGAGACGTGTTGCTGACATTAAATTCAAAATGTGCAGATATTTTTTAAACAATAAAATGTCTCAGTTTCAATGTTTAATATGTTGTCTTTGATCTATTTTCTATTAAATATGAGTTTGTGATTTACATTCT
Source organism: Brachyistius frenatus (assembly GCF_029030835.1). Lineage (NCBI taxonomy): Eukaryota > Metazoa > Chordata > Actinopteri > Embiotocidae > Brachyistius > Brachyistius frenatus. The sequence continues at coordinate 49,642 of NW_027211071.1, forward strand.
GTGTTTATTTACATGTTACACAGCGTCTCTCCTGTTTTATAACAGTTGTTCATTGAGGAGTTGATCTGTTATTTCTATTGATTCGTTCTATTTGTTATTGATATGTCTTCAGTAAGTACTCAGTTAAAGTACTCACTTACTGTGCAGCTGGAAATCAGCTGGGTACAGTGATGCATTCTGGGACGTCAGACTGCAGTTTCTACTTGGTCATTATTTTCAGGTCAGCTGCTTCAAGTCTTGTGACTCTGAGTCACTACAAATGACTCACTGTCACCTGACCTGCACTCTGCTGCTGATTGGCTGTAGGAACATCCACCCTGAGTGACATGCACCTGGAAACATCTGGAAACAAAGAAAACAAATAGCAGCAGCAGATACACAAACTAAAAGAAAGAAAAGGTTTCTGTTGACTTCCTGTTTTTTTCTATTGTGTCAACTTGTTAAAGTCAGACGTGTTGATGACAGATAGTTGATGGATGTTGGAACTATTCATCACTTATTCTTAATACACCAATCAATCAATAATCAATAACAAAGAACATAGTGAGAGGCCGATTTACTTTTCTTTACTGAGGCTACTTCATTGCACAGAAGTTATGATCAGTATCACTGATCAGGTGTCTGATAGATAACCCACCTGTTGAAAGGTAAGATCCCTTTACGAGCAGCCGTCCTGCTTATCTGCTAACAATGACTCAGCATTATTTTAATGAACTCAGAGCAGGTCGAGCCTGATGTTCAGGTGACTCAGGGGAAAGTCCCTCACTGAAAAGTACTTCGTCATTCCTCGGTCTGCCATTGGTCGTCCGGGTGAGACTCTGAGAGCGGACCAATGGGAGGGTGCGTCAATATTTGGCTCTCTTGACGTCACTGACGTTCATCACGGAAGTAAACATAAAGACGGCCGAGAGATTTAACACTGCGTCACAAAGTTCTCGACTTTGTTCCAGAGCCTGAAAGTGTGTGATTTCTGCCCGGAGTCTGGTGTACTGTCAGCGGTCAGAAGCGAGTCGGTGTCCCCGGAGTCTAGCTCACTGTCAGCAGCGAGTCGGTGTCCCCGGAGTCTGGTTGAGTTGGGTCCTGTTCAGAGCGCGCAGTGTGCCCGGTACCCAGAGCAGCATGTCGGTGACGGTGAAGGCCTACCTGCTGGGGAAAGACGAGGCGGTGAAGGAGATCCGGAGGTTCGCGGTGGATCAGGACGTCTCGTGCAGCTTCGAGTATCTGAGCAGAAAAACGGCGGCAGTTTTTACCAACCTGAAGAACTCCTGCTTCAACATGTTCTACAGAGGTACACATGTTCTACACATGTAAACATGTTTTAGAGGTAAACATGTTCTACACATGTTCTACACAGGTACACGTTTTACAGAGGTAAGCATGTTCTAAACATGTTTTATCGGTAAACATGTCAAAACATGTTTTACAGAGGTAAACATGTTCTACACATGTTTTATCGGTAAACATGTCAAAACATGTTTTACAGAGGTAAACATGTTCTACACATGTTTTATCGGTAAACATGTCAAAACATGTTTTGCAAAGGTAAACATGTTCTGCACGTTATACAGAGGTAAACATGTTCTACACATGTTCTACAGAGGTACACATGTTTTACAGAGGTAGACATGTTCTAAACATGTTTTATCGGTAAACATGTTCTAGAGGTAAACATGTTCTAAGCATGTTTTAGAGGTAAACATGTTCTACACGTTATACAGAGGTACACATGTTCTACACATTATACAGAGGTACACATGTTCTACACATGTTATAGAGGTACACATGTTCTACAGTGGTAAACATGTTCTACAGCAGTAAACATGCTCTTCATGTTCTACACATGTAAACATGTTCTACACATGAAAACATGTTCTACACATGTCCTACAGTCAAACATGTCCTACACATGTTCTACACATGAAAACATGTCCTAGACATGCAAACATGTCCTAGACATGTAAACATGATCAGCTGATCAGATCCAGCAATTACTTCCAGCCATGTAAACTCCTCTTTTAAACCAATAAATATTGATTATGAATTGTTGATACGCAACGTTCTACTACGTAACTACGACGTTCACCTGAGACCAGGTGAGGTGTGATGTCATGCTGCTGTGTTTCAGATGAAGATGGAGACCTGGTGGCGTTCTCCTCTGATGACGAGCTGATGATGGGGCTGGGGTGCATGAAGGACGCCACCTTCCGCCTCTTCATCAAAGGTACGCCGTGCTTACAGGAATTTGTTGACACCTTTTAATAGATTATGTCATCACGTCGCTTGTCCACCTGGCCAGGTGTTACTAATAAAGTTTGGATAAACTCTTTCAGAGAAGAAGGAGCACCGCCGGGACTTTCCTCTTCACGGCTTCCCCCCTTTCACCTTCTGCCCCCCTCCTCCACCCGGAGCTCATCACGCCCCGCCCCTTCACATGACTCCGCCCCCCACTCTGCACCCTAATGTCACCTGTGATGGCTGCGAAGGGCCCGTGGTCGGGACTCGCTTCAAGTGTTCTGTTTGTCCGAACTACGACCTGTGCTCCGCCTGCCAGGCCCGCGGGACGCACACGGAGCACGCTCTGCTGCCCATCTGGCACCCGTCGCAGGTGAGGGGGGGCACCTGATGATGTCACAGCGAGGTCACCATCTGATATTTATCAACGGGGGCCTCATTTAATGACTCAGTCTGCTCTTTGATTAAAATTAGATCAATAACAGGGTTTCTAACAATCCGGTGAGCATCTCTGCCCTGCTCTGTGACTGTCAGGTTAAGTCTGCACTGCTCCAGGACTGACAGGATGTTGTCTGTCTGCAGTGGTTTCAACGGGGGAAGTGGATGAAGAGGATGAGACACTGCATGTGGAACCAGAACCTGAACCAGGCTCAGAGCCAGGACCAGGACCAGGACCAGGAGCAGACTGGACCCTCAAGACCTGCAGCTGACTGTAGCACCCCCTCTGGTTAGTGCTGTGATCCTAACTGATGTTCTGACTGAAATCTTAAATAATAACATAATCACTGACCTCTGACCTGTCTGCAGCTTCTCAGGCCAATGTGGACTTCCTAAAGAACATTGGAGAGGGCGTGGCAGCCATGTTGAGCCCACTCGGTAAGTGATGTCACAGGTCAATCCAGCTGATTGGCTGTTTGGAGAGCAGTGAGGTCGTTGTGTTTAAACAGGAAGTGATGTCGTGTGTGCAGGTATCGACGTGGACATCGATGTGGAGCACCAGGGTCAAAGGACAAAGGTGGCCCCGCCCACTCAGGGTGGAGGGACCGAAGACAACGTGGAGATGGATGGAGCCAGCAGTGAGGGCGGAGCCAGCAGTGAGGGGTCAAAGGTCAGTTAGTCCTCATCAGACACAATAAAGACGTCACTGGTTAGTCTGAAATCAGAGAGCTCCGCCCATTGATCTACGTATCCTGGATCAGTTGGGCCCGCTTCAGGAATCACTCACCAGAACCCCTGATTCTGTTCTCCAGGTGAGCAGAGACTCTGATGAGGAGTGGACTCACCTGAGCTCCAAAGAGGTCGACCCCTCCACAGGAGAGCTGCAGTCCTTGCAGCCTGGGAACCAGGACCAGGGGGACCAGGACCGGGAGCAGGACCAGGGGGACCAGGACCGGGGGCCAACAGGTCTGAGGGAGGCAGCTCTGTACCCCCACCTGCCCCAAGGTAAGACAACATCCTGATTCTGAGTCCTTCCTTTTGTGACTTCTGACCCCTCCTCTTAAATGACCTCTGGTTCCTCCCCCTCAGAGGCGGACCCCCGGCTGGTGGAGTCTTTGGCCCTCATGCTGTCAATGGGTTTCACCGATGAAGGCGGCTGGTTGACTCGACTCCTTCAGGCCAAGAACTTCGACATCGGAGCCGCTCTCGACGCCATCCAGTACGCCAAACAGCCCCGCCCCCACCAGCCCTGACGTGTCATCACATGATGTCACTGCTGACATCATCGTCTATACTAAACACATAACCAAGAGATGATTTATACTGTTTGTTTCCTCTGATCTAATCTATCAGTTTATTACTGTTTTACTTTTACTTGTTAATCAATAACTAATTTTCTCGTTGATCAGTTTCTACTGTTTCCTTTATTGATCAAAAGTTATCGATTAATATTAACAATAAAGTCACGAAGAAGTGAGTCAGAAGTTTAAACTGATTCATGTTTTCTGTTTTAAACGACAACAAACAGACCAACAAACACCATGTGTAAATGAACAAACTCAATGTAAATAAACAAACCCCATGTAAATAAACAAACACTACACGTGTAAATAAACAAAGATAAACACTAGACTTGTAAATAAACAAAGATAAACAAACACGTGTAAATAAACAAAGATAAACAAACACGTGTAAATAAACAACAATAAAGAAACTACACACTTAAATAAACAAAGATAAACAAGGTCTTTAAACCCTCTGATGTGTTAGGAAGTCGTTGTCATCGAAGTTGAACTCCTCACCGCTCTCAAACATAGAGGAAACGGGAAGCAGGGGGCGGGGCCTGTTGATTATGTCAGGGCAGGATAAAGGAGATTCACTCCACCTACAAAAAGAAGGCCCCGCCCCTGCCTGCACCTGACAGTCAACACTAAGGAAATGAGCCCACCTTGAGACCAGATCACACTTCTTACTGGGAGGAACAGTACTGGGAGGAACAGTACTGGGAGGAACAGTACTAGGAGGAACAGTACTGGGAGGAACGGTGGTTGTAGAGGATCTTTGTGGTTTCTTCAGCAGAGAGAACAAAGGTCACATTAATACATGTTTAATTAAACTTTAATTGAACTTTAATATAATTAAATTCTAGGTGACTTCAAGTCTTCACGTTGACCTGCAACCTCAGAACTGTCATCAGTGACATCACTGTTACCTGCTCAGGTGTCCATCTTTCCTCTCGTCCTCTGTCTGTCTGGTCCTCTGACCTCCTCCTCTTCCTGTCAGGAGGAGGGTCAAAGTTCAGACAGCCTGACTCATTGATTTTGTACGAAACACAGCTGAAGAACATGAGACGGTTCTGGTCATCAGACCAGTTCTGGAGGCGGGAACCGGTTCTAAACTGGTTCTAAACTGGTGTTAATGTTTAAGTATCTCACCTGTCCATCACTATCACTACAGGTGTATTTCTATACATAGGTAGGCGTCGCCTCTGACAACATAAATACGCTCTGATGTCACCTGTCAATCGCACTGTTGCCATGGAGCTGCTGCCTGTTCATCAACACATTCTCCTCCGGTGTGTCCAGGTATTTGTTCCAGTGGCTCACCTGAGGCCGGCTCACCTGCAGACAGTCACAGAGAAACATGGTTCATGAGATCCTTTTGGATGGCGGTGTGGAGACAGAACACCTGTCTCACCTGGTCTTCTTCCTCCTCTTCACCTGCCAGCTCCCTGAAACAACAATCAGAGTCATCATAAACACCTGACCACACCTGGATTAACAGATGCGTAAAGGAAGGACAGCAGGTTGGTTACCATAGCGACCAACTGCTGCGCTCCTGCTCCTCCATCACGGTTCCTCTCATGGCGTTCAGTTTCTGAACTCGACCTCTGCAGTCGGCACCGGAGCCCCGCCCAAACTCCTGTCAATCAAAAACTGTCAGACGATGTAACACCCATCAATCAGCCTGCTGGTGATTAATTGTGTTTGTGTATTGATGAGGTGATGAAGAGTGAGGAACCTTCAGCATCGACTGTTTCTCTCCACACAGGTTACAGCACCACCTGTTGACCTTCTTCACCTGACAGGCAAAAACGGCAAAAACACAGCAGCCAACTGATCATCTGTGAATAATTGATCTCCTCAATGCAGTCGAACTATTGATTGACTGATTATTGGGACCTCCTGTATCCATGGCAACATCAGGTCATCATTGTAAATGAGAATTGGTTCTCAATTGATTTTACCTGGTTAAATAAAGGTCATATATACTTCCTGTTTCGGTTCACACAAGACTTTTAATGTTTAATGTGACTTTTTACAAAATACTACACGTCTTATACACGTGGCACGTGTTTTCTTATGTGGGCGTGATGCGCCTGCGCAGCAGGTAGTAAGCTGTGAAAGTGATTATTAAACGTTGCCCAGTGAACATTAGCTTTTAGCCTGTTAGCCCGTTAGCCTATAGTTACGCCCGTCTCGTGGTGTTTCATGTGTCACCTGTTGAACCTGGAAGCTCTGGCAGCTGAAACACCTGACGACGTGAAACTCCTGAGCCATGACGTCCAGGTAACACACGGTCCGCTCTGGTTCTGGCTCTGGTTCTAGGTCTGCTGGCTCTGGTCCTCCGCCTGAGTTTCGCGGGTTCGTTTGAGCGATGGCTACGTCATCGTGTACGTCACAGCAGCAACGGTGGGAGTGACGTGAGTGCGCCCCCTACAGGCCGGCGGTTGAACGATTCTCTGCCGTCTGTAAAAACTAGGTAGGTAGGTAGGTAGGTACAGTATATACTTTATTAATCCCCGAGGGGAAATTTTTTCGCCACAGCAGCATACATACAGGAGCAATAATAGAAACAATAGAATAAAATAATAATAGAATAGAATAATATAATAGAAAAGCAATAAAATAAAAAATATAAATATAAAATATAAAATGCACAGTACATACAGTATATATACAGTACATTAAATATCTATATATATTATATACAACAAACCAATAAACACAGTCAACATATATATATATACATACAGTACAGTATATATCTATATATATAATATACATACAATATACAAGCAGCCAAGAAACACAGTCAACAGTGTTATTGTACTGTGATGGATTTTGCCAGAGGTGAGTTATTGTAAAGTCTTATGGCAGTGGGCAGGAATGATCTACAACTTCCTCTTCATAAATATAATATAAATATTCTTCATTATAAATAACGTAAATATTATTAATCATAAATATAATATAAATATGATTTATCATAAATATAATAATCCTCATCATAAATAATAATATAAGAAAACAAGAAACAGAAAGAAAACAAATAAAACAGACGCTGTTTCAGATGGACAAATCAGACTTTTATTAACTGAACATAAGAACAGAGAAATGTCCCTTTAAATGTTTGATAAACACTGATTAGTTCATCCATTGACTTTTGCTGATGAGCAAAATTAAAATAAAAAGTTTGATCAGTTAATTACATGACGATAACGTGTTAAAATCATACTACAGTTTCAGAAACACCACAGAAGACTTCCTCCAGTATTTATTAGAACAGTAGATCAATAGCTGATAAACATGAAGGTTTGAAAAGCAGGTTGGTTTAGAAACACTATGACATCATCGTCAAGAGGAAGTAAACAAGGGTGATGTCATCAGAAACAGGCAGCAGGAGAAACAAACAAGGCTTCAAAATTAAAGTCCCCAGGTGTGAACTCACCTGGTGAAACGTTGAACACTGAACACATTTATTTCCTTTCAGTCGTTTTCATGTAACTAAAGACATAATTCAACTTATTTACAATTGGACTTTTATTGTGGAGGGTCAGTAAACAGGATGTTGTCTTTATTTCAGGATGAAATCTCACTGAACTGCAGGTTTGAACTTTTTTAAAGATTTTTTTTTATTTTAGTAGAGACAAATTATTCAAGAACTCATTTTGAAATGTGACACAGCTGTCAGGACATCAGGGCTTCCACAGGTGTGTTTACCTGCTCCACTGTTTGGTCCTGCACAGCAACAGATCAACTAATCATTCAAAAATCAATAGAGGCAGCGCCACCTACTGATCACTAATCATTCGATCACCTCAGGTGTTTCCTCTAAACACACTTCCTCCATCTCTTTCACATTAAAAGCTTGAGGCTTTAAAAAGGCTTTTATTGTGAAACACCTGCAGGAAGTGTCGAGTCGTTTCAGTGGCACAGTCACATGACTCACGATCACAATAGTTCCAGAGTCAGTAGCCTTCATGTGGATCAATGACCCGTTACTTGATCGATTACCCCAGAGTTTGATTGGTTCTCCTGTCGTCAACGAAATCTGAAGGTCCAGCGCTTAATTAGTCGGTGATGTCAGTGAGTGATGTCACCACAGTTCAGTCGGTGACTTCAGTGATCAGATCGATGCCCTGACACCTGATCAACTCTGAAAGACCAACCTGCCAATCAGACTAACTGCCAGGTGACATCATCAGGGACGATCAGGTGAGTTAGGTGATCAGGTGAGTCAGGTGATCAGGTGAGTCAGGTGGATCAGGTGAGTCAGGTGAGTCTGGTGGATCAGGTGAGTCAGGTGAGTCAGGTGCGTCAGGTGAGTCAGGTGATCAGGTGCGTCAGGTGAGTCAGGTGAGTCAGGTAATCAGGTGAGTCAGGTAATCAGGTGGATCAGGTGATCAGGTGGATCAGGTGGATCAGGTGAGTTAGGTGATCAGGTGAGTCAGGTAATCAGGTGAGTCAGGTGAGTCAGGTGATCAGGTGGATCAGGTGAGTTAGGTGATCAGGTGGAGTGCTGGATGAGTTCGTGATCAGAGGTGGAGCTTGTCTGGCGTTCCACTGCACGCTGAGCTTTACAGGCGGCCATCTTGGTGTGGATGTCCCTCTTCTTCTCGAAGTAGTCGACAAGCGGCGGCTCCGTCAGCAGTGACGCCAGCACCTGCTCGAAGGTGATCGACCAATCGACATCCAGCACGCTGCCCCGCCTATGTTCACCACTGCCAATGAGCACGGTGTCGTCGGCGATGTCTTCACACTGCAGCGAGCTGGAGCTCACCACCGAGTACGAGGACGCCGACGTGTCGTCTTTGGCGTCTTCGTCTGACGTCTGCGGCGTCGCCGTCTCCAGCTGGGCGTCAGCCAGAGCCCGGCACATCTGAGCCTCATCCGACGCTGTGTCACCAGGCCCCTCCTGCTCCTGAAGGTTCACGGGCAGGGCCCGCGCGGTGGGCGTGGCCTGGGCGGTGGTCTCGGCCTTCTTGGCGCCATTGTTGAACTTCTTGCCGACCTCTCCGATGCGCAGCAGCAGGCTGGCCACAGTGGCGATGGCGTGGTAGAGCTCCTGCTCCAGCGGCTCCTCGCTGAACATGTTGTACAGAGTCTTACATACCTCGATGAACTGCTCCTGCACACACACACACGCAGGTTAACCACACACAGGTACGCCCCCACACTCACCTGGACACACCCCCTTTACCTGGTTCATCCTCGGCAGGTCTTTGATCGTCTCTCTCTTTGGTTCCTTCTCTTTGGCCCACATCCTCAGGTAGTACCTGTAGTCCTTCACCTCTGAAACAGGTCAGAGGTCAGAGGTCATGGGCCAAACAGAGGCTCTGCCTTGAAGACTAAAATCAGGGAGCTAAAAGCCTCATTGTTTACTGTTCGGAGGAGGAAGGGCATTTACCTTTCTTCTCCTCACCGTCTGCCTCCCCATCCTTGCCCTCTTCACCTGTTCACAGAAAGGAGATCATCATCTTCATCATCGTCATCACCATCATCATCATCATCATCATCACCACCATCAGTAAATCTGAGTAACATCAGAGTAGTCTGCTTTAAACAAGAGGTCACAGACAAAGTGACGGATCGTCAGAATTGCTGCAAAACTACAGGGGAAAACATACTTCTGTGACATCACTGCCTGTGGGCGGGGCCACAGAACAGGTTTTCTCAAATCAAACACACAAACCTGATGCCACTTCCTGCTGCCGCAAATTGTCAAGATCAGACAGGAAGGAAGATTCTGTAGGGAAACAGGAAGAAGAAGAAGAAGAAGGAGGAGGAAGAAGAGGAGGAGGGAGAGGAAGAAGAAGAGGAGGAGGAGGAAGAGGAGGAAGAAGAAGAGGAGGAGGAGGAAGAGGAAGAAGCAGACAAGAGTGAAATATTCAGACGTGTTAATGGAAAGTGTGTGTGTGTGTGTGTGTGTGTGTGTGTGTGTGTGTGTGTGTGTGTGTGTGTGTGTGTGTGTGTGTGTGTGTGTGTGTGTGTGTGTGTGTGTGTGTGTGTGTATTCACCTCTTGGTTCGTCCTCAGTGAAAAAGTGTGCGGCCTCCAGAGCTGACTCCGCCTCTTCAGGACACAGAGCTGCAACAAACAAACAAACAAACAAACACGTGTAAATAACAATCTGTGTATTAACATGTGTTTCTAGTTACAACTTTTCTGACCTGTTAAACATCTAAATAGTAATTGATCACCTCCGATCGACCTAATCAATTAATAGGTTGTTTGATATGAAACAAACTTTATGAGGTGAGTTCTGGTTCTGAACAGAACCTCGGCTCTGATGAGTGATACGAGCCTCCACCTGTCCAGGTGAGCTCTTACCTGGTGGGAGGTGGAGCTTGTAGAGCAGTTTAAGTTTGTCGGTCATGTCTCCGTGATACATCGCACCTGCAGACACACACACACACACACACACACTGAGGAAGCAGCTCTGTTCTAGGTTCTGGAGCTGGATCTGGTTCTGGATCTGGACTCACTGAGTCCGGTGATGAACTCTTTGAAGTTCACCAACCCGTCACGATTCTGGTCCAGGAGCTTGAAGAGGCGGGCTGACAGCGTGGGGGTGTGGCCTCCACAGATCCAGGGAGCGAGTGCAGAGAAGAGTTGAGTGAACTGGGCCGGGTCGATGCGATACTGCTCCAGGTACGGCAGACTGGGATCATGACGCTCCACCGCAGAGCTGCTGGAGCCCCAGTAACAGCTGGTCATGTGTTTGGACTGAACCAGGTAAGAACAGAGGCAGAGGAAGGTGGGGTTAAACACAGGTGATACAAACCTCCAGAAACTTGAAACCTCCAAAAGAGCATCACGTAAACAAAAGAACTTGTGGAGTCATTCATATAAAAACATTCTGACCTTGAAGAGACAGTAGAGTTCCTCCAGCTCCTCGATACTGAAGGCCGACTCCGTCATCATTGCCCTAACCTGCGCGCACACACACACACACACACACACACACACACACACACACACACCTGTAAGCTCTGTGTTATTACAAGAATGTTAGCATTAGCTTACAGCATGTTAACAACACCCACCACACTTCTTTTTGCTGTATCCTCCAGAGACTGGATGACCTTTAACCTTTGCTTGAACCTCATCTGCTCGATGACATCAGAGCGCAGGCTGCCGAACCTCTGCTCAGAGAAAAAGAGACTCGGATGACCTCGAAAACACATCCAGGATTTAGACACTGACAGTTTAGACCGAGACGCCACGGCTCCAGGACTTAAACCGAGACACCGCAGTGTTTAACGGAGATGTAAACATGCCCTTCTGTGACATCAGTCTGACCTCATAAGATGACTTGATGAGATCGAAGACGTCGATCTCAGGTGGGGGGTCGTCTCCGCTCGTCAGCAGGGCGTGCAGGTGAGGGATGGGCGGAGCCACCGTCTGTTTATTCACAACATTATCCAGGTACCTGCAGAACAGGTTTAATTTACTGAGCATGTTAACATTTTTCCCACTTAGACCCGGTCTGGAACCGGTCTGGAACCAGTCTGGACTCCTACCTGCCCAGGATGGTCATGGCCTCTCCCTCGTCGCTGCAGGACAGCAGGGCGTCCATGTTATCATGGAGGACAGCCAGCGCCACCTGTAGGTAGACAGAAGGTCACGTATTTACCAGTAAAGGACAGAGGTCAGAGGTGCATGGAGCTGGGTTAGGGTTAGTATGATGTTCTGTTACAACACACCTGCACAGACCAGGGTTGTACTCACGGTGAGGACCATCACTGGTTGATCAGAAACCAGCCAGTAAACCGTAACCAGCCACTACCCAATATGTAACCAGTTGGTAACCAGTCAGTAACCAGTCGGTAACCAGTTAGTATCCAGTCGGTAACCAGTGGGTAACCAGTGAGTAAAGCGTTGGTACCTGGAAAGTAACCTTGATGCCCTCGTAGAAGAAGCAGTCGACCAATAGGACGGCGCTGTCGAAGGGCATCACCGACAGGAAGAGGGTGAGGAACCAGGACAGGCTGATGGTGGAAATGACTCCCAGCTCCTGCATGTGCTCATACAGCAGGGGGAGGAAGGCCCGGGTCAGATCCTCAAACACCCCCTGATCCACCAGAGCGCCTGCAGGGACAGAAACCACTTGAGACTGGGTCAGCACCGCTGTGACCTCACTGCAGCTGATGAACATTGGTTTATAATGGGTTGGTTTCTGGATGAAGACCCTGGTCTCTTTACTGACCCTGGTCTTCTCACTGACCCTGGTCTCTTTACCGACCCTGGTCTTCTCACTGACCGTGGTCTTCTCGCTGACCCTGGTCTTCTCATTGACCCTGGTCTCTTTACTGACCCTGGTCTCTTTGCCGACCCTGGTCTCTTTACCGACCCTGGTCTTCTCACTGACCCTGGACCCTGGTCTTCTCACCGACCCTGGTCTTCTCACTGACCCCGGTCTTCTCACTGACTCTGGCCTCTTTACCGACCCTGGTCTTCTCACTGGCCCTGGTCTTCTCACTGACCCTGGTCTTCTCATTGACCCTGGTCTTCTCATTGACCCTGGTCTCTTTACTGACCCAGGTCTTCTCACTGACCCAGGTCTTCTCACTGACCCCGGTCTCTTTACCAACCCTGGTCTTCTCACTGGGCCCAGTCCTCTCACTGACCCCGGTCTTCTCATTGATCCTGGTCTTCTCACTGACCCTGGTCTTTAACGACCCAGATCTTGTTACTGACCATGGTCTTCGTACCGACCTGGGTCGTGTTACTGACCTACGACCCTGGTGTTGTAGTAGTCCGGCAGCATGCGCTCACAGAGCGCCACCAGCAGCCAGAAGGCCTCTTCCTCGGTGCAGTAGAGCAGCAGCACAGAGGTGACGATGTTCATGGCCTGGTGGAGGAGACAACGAGTCAGGTCTGACATGGTTCATGTTTATTGGTCCTTATGATGCAGGTGTGTCTCCTCCTTACCTGACATTACATGTTTTCTGGCTAATAGCCCCGCCCACAACTGTAAAACAGCCCCTACCTGGCAGTAACCGATGCCTGGGTTGCGGTGGGCGTAGGCGGTGAGGACACGGCGCAGAGCAGCGATGCCGGTCTCATTCTGGAAGGCTCGGTGTTCAGGCATCGAGCGGTGAAGGTCGCGTTCGATCTCCTCTGTAGCCAATGAACACAGCCCCATGGCCTGCTCCACAAGGTCACCATAGTAACCAGGGTGAGACGCCATCTCGTTCTGGGCCCCTGGATGGACAGGTGGGTGGGACCAATGGTGACTTAACGTTTGAGTAAACAGAACAACATGAACAGATGGATGAATGGATGGATGAAAGAACAAATGAATGAGTGGATGGCTGGATGAATGAATTGATGGATGAATGAATGGATGGATGAATGGATGAATGAATGAATGGATGAATGAATGAATGAATGAATGAATGAATGAATGGATGGATGGATGGATGAATGAATGGATGGATTAATGAATGGATGAAGGAGTGGATGGATGGATGGATGGATGAATGAATGGATGGATGGATGAATGGATGAATGGATGGATGAACAGATGTGTTTTGTGGACTTGGAGAAGGCTTTCGGTCCCTCAAGGGTTTTTGTGGGAGGTGCTGCAGGAGTTCGGTGTGCCGGCCCCGTTGCAACGGGCCATCCGGTCACTGTACAACTGCAGTAGGAGCTGTGTTCGTATTCTCGGGAATAAATCAGACTCGTTTCCGGTGGGTGTTGGCCTCTGGTGGGCATGGCCTCCACCAGGGCTGTCCTTTGTCACCGATCCTGTTTGTGACCTTCATGGACAGGATATCTAGGAGCAGCCTGGGGGAGGACGCCAGGTTCGGCGGGTCCCCGAATCGCATCTCTGCTGTTTGTAGATGATGTGGTCCTTTTGGCCTCTTTGGACCTGCAGCACTCACTGGGGCGGTTTGCAGCCGAGTGTGAAGCGGCAGGGACGAAGGTTAGTACCTCCAAATCTGAGGCCATGGTTCTCTGCCGGAAACCGGTGGATTGATCCCTCCAGGTGGGGACGGAATGCCTGCCTCAAGCGAAGGAGTTCAAGTATCTCGGGGTCTTGTTCACAGTGAGGGGAGGATGGAGGATGGAGGGTGGAGGATGGAGGCTGGAGGCTGGAAGGTGGAGGTTAGAGTGGGAGATGGACAGGCTGATCGCAGCGGCTGCAGCAGTACAACAGGTGCTGCCCTGTGTTGGTGAAGAGGAGCTGGTTCAGAAAGCGGAGCTTCCAGTTTACTGGATCTACGTTCCGACTCTCCCTGATGGTCAGCAGCTCTCTGGGTCGTCACCAGAAGAACGAGGTTGCGGCTACAAGCAGCTGAAATGAGTTTCCTCCGTAGGAGGCCGGCTCAGCCTTAGAGATGGTAGAGAGGGGAAGGAGCTCAGACATCAGGAGGGAACTTGGAGTTGAGGCGCTACTCCCTCGTGTCAAAAGGAGTCAGCTGAGGTGGTTCAGCATCTGATCAGGATCCTCCTGTGCGCCTCCTACTGGAGGTTTTCTGGGTACGCCCAACTGGAAGGAGACCTCAGGGAACACCCAGAACACGCTGGAGGGATTATATCTCCCGGCTGGACTGGGAACGCCTCGGGATCCTCCAGCATGAGCTGGAAAATGTTGCAGGGGAGAGGGAAGTCTGGGTCAGCTTGCTGGGCCTGCTGCCACCACGACCTGACCCCGGATAAGCGGAAGATGATTGATTGATTGGTTGATTGGGTGGGTGGATGGATGGATGGATGGATGGATGGATGGGTGGGTGGGTGGTTGGATGGATAAATGAATAAACACTGACCAGAGAACAGCAGCCACAGCTCTCCTCTCAGATGTTCTGGGATCCCGTTGAGGACTAGTTCTCTGGTTCTGGAGGTCCGGTACATGCACACACCTCGACCGAACTCTGAGAAATGGATGTTCCACGCCTCCTCCTTCATCTTCTCCTTCATCTGCAGAGAAGAGGAGGTGACAGAGGAGAGATCAGCTCCAGTATATCCCTGCACTCCTCAGTATCATTGGAGCTTGAACTCACGGCTTTGGGTCCCAGGTCCTCCGGAGTATCTCGGTGGTAGAGCTGCAGCAGACCCTGGCTGGCGGTCGGTAGACCTGGGTGATAATGACGCCCCTTGTGGACGGACTCAGATCCTGCAGACGAGGACGAGGGGACGCTGGAGGACGCCTGAGGACATTAACAATGACACCAAGAGAACTGAGAATAGATCAGATGACTGAAAGCAGATCCTGAATGGTGAATGATGTACCGAGTGACCGATCAGAGACAGCGGGCTGCTGTCGCCCCACGAGCTGTCGGGTGTTCGCTGCAGGAAGTCGGAGATGCGCTGGACCAGGAAGTCTCTGTCTTTGAGGTTGGCGAACAGGAAATTCATTTTGTTCTTGGTGCTGATGGAGACCGGACATGGCAGGACGCTGCTGCTGTCGGCCTTCTCTACAATGGACACCTGAGGAACAGAGAATCATGGATAAAATGACCACGAAGAAAAAGCCTTCTGTCCTCCTGGTGCGTCATGCTTTTGTAAGTTTGAATAAAATCGTGTTGAAATGATGCAGAAGACATTAATGTGGTTCCCCCTCTGAGCAGTAGCGCCCCCTGCTGCGTGTGAACTAGAACTAAACCCTGTATCAAACAAACTCTTCGAATTATTGACAACTTATCAGCTACAAATATGTGAAATTAATTCAACTGCTCTTCAGTTGAAACCAATACGCACATAGACTTCGATTTTATGAATCCCACAGTGGGGAAATTTAGTCGTCACTGCAGCATAGAAACACAAAAAGGTGCACACAATAACAATAAAAATTTAGAAATACGTATACAAAATAATATAGATAAAAATGTTTTTTTTTTTTAAAAAGACCAATAAATAAACACACACACACACACACACACACACACATTTAAAAAATAAAAATAAAAATAAAATATATATATAAAAAATAAAATAAAATAAATAAATACAGCTTGTGATGAATGGAAAGAACATAGAATGGGCGGATCACAGTGGATCTACTTAGATCCACTTAGAACCACGTAGAACCACTTAGATCCGTGTAGAACCACTTAGATCCACGTAGAACCACTTAGATAAACTTAGATTCGAGTCAGTTTCTCCAGCTTTTCTCATATCTACAAAGCTCTGAAATACCCGTTGGCTCAGTCTATTTCCTGAACAACTAGCAGACGGGCTGACAGAGTTTGAGGTTCATTTGGACTCTTTACCTCTCTCGGGTGAGGTCTATGGTCAGGTGTATCTCTCAGGTGAAGTCTATGGTCAGGTGTATCTCTCAGGTGAGGCCTATGGTCAGGTGTACAGTGGGTACGGAAAGTATTCAGACCCCTTTAAATTGTTCACTCTTTGTTTCATTGCAGCCATTTGCTAAAATCAAAAAAGTTCATTTTATTTCTCATTAATGTACACTCAGCACCCCATCTTGACAGAAAAAAACAGAAATGTAGAAATTTGTGCAAATTTATTAAAAAAGAAAAACTGAAATATCACATGGTCATAAGTATTCAGACCCTTTGCTCAGTATTGAGTAGAAGCACCCTTTTGAGCTCGTACAGCCATGAGTCTTCTTGGGAATGATGCAACAAGCTTTCCACACCTGGATTTGGGGATCCTCTGCCATTCTTCCTTGCAGATCCTCTCCAGTTCCGTCAGGTTGGATGGTGAACGTTGGTGGACAGCCATTTTCAGGTCTCTCCAGAGATGCTCCATTGGGTTTAGGTCAGGGCTCTGGCTGGGCCAGTCAAGAATGGTCACAGAGTTGTTCCGAAGCCACTCCTTTGTTATTTTAGCTGTGTGCTTAGGGTCATTGTCTTGTTGGAAGGTGAACCTTCGGCCCAGTCTGAGGTCCAGAGCACTCTGGAAGAGGTTTTCTTCCAGGATATCTCTGTACTTGGCCGCATTCATCTTTCCTTCAATTGCAACCGGTCGTCCTGTCCCTGCAGCTGAAAAACACCCCCATAGCATGATGCTGCCACCACCATGTTTCACTGTTGGGATTGTATTGGGCAGGTGATGAGCAGTGCCTGGTTTTCTCCACACATATCGCTTAGAATTAACGCCAAAAAGTTCAATCTTGGTCTCATCAGACCAGAGAATCTTATTTCTCATAGTCTGGGAGTCCTTCATGTGTTTTTTGGCAAACTCTATGCAGGCTTTCATATGTCTTGCACTGAGGAGAGGCTTCCGTCGGGCCACTCTGCCATAAAGCCCCGACTGGTGGAGGGCTGCAGTGATAGTTGACTTTGTGGAACTTTCTCCCATCTCCCTACTGCATCTCTGGAGCTCAGCCACAGTGATCTTTGGGTTCTTCTTTACCTCTCTCACCAAGGCTCTTCTCCCACGATTGCTCAGTTTGGCTGGACGGCCAGGTCCAGGAAGAGTTCTGGTCGTCCCAAACTTCTTCCATTTAAGGATTATGGAGGCCACTGTGCTCTTAGGAACCTTGAGTGCTGCAGAAATTATTTTGTAACCTTGGCCAGATCTGTGCCTTGCCACAATTCTGTCTCTGAGCTCCTTGGACAGTTCCTTCGACCTCATGATTCTCATTTGCTCTGACATGCACTGTGAGCTGTAAGGTCTTATATAGACAGGTGTGTGCCTTTCCTAATCAAGTCCAATCAGTTTAATTAAACACAGCTGGACTCCAATGAAGGAGTAGAACCATCTCAAGGAGGATCAGAAGAAATGGACAGCATGTGAGTTAAATATGAGTGTCACAGCAAAGGGTCTGAATACTTATGACCATGTGATATTTCAGTTTTTCTTTTTTTTAATAAATTTGCACAAATTTCTACATTTGTTTTTTTCTATCAAGATGGGGTGCTGAGTGTACATTAATGAGAAATAAAATGAACTTTTTTGATTTTAGCAAATGGCTGCAATGAAACAAAGAGTGAAAAATTTAAAGGGGTCTGAATACTTTCCGTACCCACTGTATCTCTGAGGTGAGGTCTATGGTCAGGTGTATCTCTCAGGTGAGGTCTCTGGTCAGGTGTACCTCTCAGGTGAGGTCTATGGTCAGGTGTATCTCTCAGGTGAGGTCTCTGGTCAGGTGTACCTCTCAGGGGAGGTCTATGGTCAGGTGTACCTCTCTCAGGGGGATGATGAGGTGACACAGGTCTTCCTCTCGGCTGCTGAAGCAGATGTAGTTGTTGGAGATGAACAGCTGTCCGACCACGTGCATCTTAGCGAACGGCGTCCACAGTGTGCAGTCTGTGTGTCCGTCCAGCCGCTCGTCTTGCGTCAGCCGGAACATTGTCCGGTAGCGCTCATTCTTCGCCCGGGCGTCCAAATCCCTGCAGACAGGAAACAGATGATCAGACGTCCAGACGGAGACAGAGTTAGTGTGATGTTAGTGTGTAGTTAGTGTGATGTGAGTGTGTAGTTAGTGTGATGTTAATGTGACATTAGTTTGATGTTAGTGTGTAGTTAGTGTGATGTTAGTGTGAAGTTAGTTTGTAGTTTGATGTTACACACAGCGTGTAGAAACAGAACACAGTTTGTATTTAAGCTCTCTGGTTCTCAGAGTTTTGAACAGAGTGAGACCTCTTCAGCGCAGAGACGTTCTTCAGCGTTTTGCCCGGTTTGGGCAGCGAGCGGTCGGCGGCGAACGCTTCGTTGTCGAGCAGCTGGCGCATGGCGATGTTTGCGAGCTGCTCCATCAGCTTAAAGGTGTCGTTGATATTGAGGAACACGGAGAAGAAATGTTCGGTGTGACGGGTGCTCACGCAAACGCTCTCCGGGAACACCAGCGTGGCGTTCTTCTCCAGCTGAGTCACCTCGGTCCACGGCACCACCAGGGTCACTGAGGTCACAGAGATCATAAAGGTCAAAGCCACAAACAAATCACGGGTTTGTTTTCACTTCAATTAGAAACGTAATAAAAGTCAGAAACAGTGTGGATGGCATCATTAAACTCTGGCCTGTGATTGGCCGCTCGTACCCTCCTTGCCTAGCAGGAAGGAGTAGAAACACAGGTGGTTGACGGATAGGTAGAGCCAGCCCTGCCGTGGCACTCGGCCCTTCCAGTAGCTGCAGGAGTAATAATTCACCAGCTTCTCCTCGTCAGGCATCCCGAACAGCCTCCTCATCTTCAGCTCCGCCTCCCGAAACTTCCCACTGTCTTCCTCATGCTCCTCGCCCGGCTTCAGTCGGTTCTCCTCTGCAATGATGCCCTGCAGGAAGTGACATCACTCAACAACAGGAACACGCGATAATTTGAAAACGGTCTGAGCAGAAACAGGAAGTGACATACAGAGATCTTTCCTTTGACAAAAGTGGTGACGTCTTCATCGTTGTCGAAGATGGAGATGGTCTGCAGCAGGTTGGACTCCAGCCAATCCCAGTGCACTGTGATCTCCTTCCTGGAGGAGCCTGAAAGACACAGCTAAGGGTTAAAATAACACAATAAAGCCCATCCCCGTGCTCCCAGTTCGACCAACTCACCACAAGCGATGTTCCAGTAGATCTGAGAGTCTCCAGTCTGCAGCAGGATCCTGTACGGAGCCACTCTGGCACTGGAGTCCAGAACCACATCCAGAGTCCCAACCAGGAGACCTGCACACAGAAAACCAGGTACACCAGGTAAACCAGGTACACCATGTAAACCAGATACAGCAGGTGAACCATGTAAACCAGGTACACCAGGTACACCATGTAAACTAGGTACACCAGGTGAACCAGGTACACCATGTAAACCACGTACACCTTGTAAACCAGGTACACCTTGTAAACCAGGTACAACCTTGTAAACCTTGTAAACCAGGTACACCTTGTAAACCATGTAAACCAGGTACACCTTGTAAACCAGGTACACCTTGTAAACCAGGTACAACCTTGTAAACCTTGTAAACCAGGTACCCCTTGTAATCCATGTAAACCAAGTACACCTTGTAAACCAGGTACGCATTGTAAACCATGTACAGTGCCTTGCAAAAGTATTGACCCCCCCCCTTGGCGTATTTCTTTTTTTGTTGCCTTACAACCTGGAATTAAAATTGATTTTTTTTTTTTTTTTTTTGGGGGGGGGGGGGTTGTATCATTTGATTTACACAACATGCCTACCACTTTGAAGATGCAAAATATGTTTTATTGTGAAACAAACAAGAAATAAGACCAAAAAAAAACTGCAGCAATTACAGCTGCAAGTCTCTTGGGGTATGTATCTAAAGCTTGGCACATCTAGCCTCTGGGATTTTTGCCCATTCTTCAAGGCAAAACTGCTCCAGCTCCTTCAAGTTGGATGGGTTCCGCTGGTGTACAGCAATCTTTAAGTCATACCACAGATTCTCAATTGGATTGAGGTCTGGGCTTTGACTAGGCCATTCCAAGACATTTAAATGTTTCCCCTTAAACCACTCGAGTGTTGCTTTAGCAGTATGCTTAGGGTCATTGTCCTGCTGGAAGGTGAACCTCCGTCCCAGTCTCAAATCTCTGGAAGACTGAAACAGGTTTCCCTCAAGAATTTCCCTGTATTTAGTGCCATCCATCATTCCTTCAATTCTGACCAGTTTCCCAGTCCCTGCCGATGAAAAACATCCCCACAGCATGATGCTGCCACCACCATGCTTCACTGTGGGGATGGTGTTCTCGGGGTGATGAGAGGTGTTGGGTTTGCGCTAGATATAGCGTTTTCCTTGATGGCCAAAAAGCTCAATTTTAGTCTCATCTGACCAGAGTACCTTCTTCCATATGTTTGGGGAGTCTCCCACATGCCTTTTGGCGAACACCAAACGTGTTTGCTTATTTTTTTCTTGAAGCAATGACTTTTTTCTGGCCACTCTTCCGTAAAGCCCAGCTCTGTGGAGTGTACGGCTTAAAGTGGTCCTATGGACAGAAACTCCAATCTCCGCTGTGGAGCTTTGCAGCTCCTTCAGAGTTATCTTTGGTCTCTTTGTTGCCTCTCTGATTAATGCCCTCCTTGCCTGGTCCGTGAGTTTTGGTGGGTGGCCCTCTCTTGCCAGGTTTGTTGTGGTGCCACATTCTTTCCATTTTTTAATAATGGCTTTAATGGTGCTCCGTGGGATGTTCAAAGTTTTGGATATTTTTTTTATAACCCAACCCTGATCTGTACTTCTCCACAACTTTGTCCCTGAGCTGTTTGGAGAGCTCCTTGGTCTTCATGGTGCCGCTTGCTTAGTGGTGTTGTAGACTCTGGGGCCTTTCAGAACAGGTGTATATATATACTGAGATCATGTGATTGCACACAGGTGGACTTTATTTAACTAATTACGTGACTTCTGAAGGTAATTGGTTGCACCAGATCTTATTTAGAGGCTTAATAGCAAAGGGGGTGAATACATATGCACGCACCACTTTTCCGTTATTTATTTTTTAGAATTTTTTGAAACAAGTTATTTTTTTCATTTCACTTCACCAATTTGGACTATTTTGTGTATGTCCATTACATGAAATCCAAATAAAGATCAATTTTAATTCCAAGTTGTAATGCAACAAAATAGGAAAAATGCCAAGGGGGTCAATACTTTTGCAAGGCACTGTAAACCATGTGAACCTTGTAAACCAGGTACACCTTGTAAACCAAGTACACCTGGTAAACCATGTGCCCCTTGTAAACCAGGTACACCTTGTAAACCATGTAAACCATGTGCACCTTGTAAACCAGGTACACATTGTAAACCAGGTACATCTTGTAAACCATGTAAACCATGTGCACCTTGTAAACCAGGTACACCTTG
The DNA here is from genome assembly GCF_029030835.1 of Brachyistius frenatus. Taxonomy (NCBI): domain Eukaryota; kingdom Metazoa; phylum Chordata; class Actinopteri; family Embiotocidae; genus Brachyistius; species Brachyistius frenatus. The sequence goes on from NW_027211071.1 coordinate 71,299, forward strand.
TAAACCATGTGCACCTTGTAAACCATGTACACCTTGTAAACCATGTAAACCAGGTACACCTTGTAAACCATGTAAACCATGTGCACCTTGTAAACCATGTGCACCTTGTAAACCAAGTACACCTTGTAAACCATGTGCACCTTGTAAACCATGTAAACCAAGTGCACCTTGTAAACCATGTAAACCATGTGCACCTTGTAAACCATGTGCACCTTGTAAATCAGGTACATCTTGTAAACCATGTAAACCAACACCAGGTTAACCAGGTACACAGATGTGGGACGGACCGCATCGGTCGTCTTTCATGTGTTTGGCTGCACATCAGAGCCTGTTGAAGACAGTTTTGGTCCATGAGGTCCTAAAAGCAGTCTGACCCGGTATCTGGTCTCTGTTGTTTTTGGTGTATTTTTTTTAATTAAATGTGATTCATGAATCATCACATTCAGCCAGATCGGTTCTGATGGACCCAGAATGAAAACATCAGAAAGGTTCTCCTTCAACTGGACGCTTCAACACAAAACTTCAACATCGGAGCCTGAAAACTGTCTCACACCGGACCGGACCGTCTTACACCGAACCGTGTCACATCTAACTGGACCGTCTTACACCAAACCGGACCGTCTCACACCGGACCGGACCGTGTCACTGAACCGAACCGGACTGGGCCGGATCGTGTCACATCGGACCAGACCGTCTTACACCTAACTGGACCGTGTCACATCGGACCGGACCATCTCACACGGACCGAACCGGACCACAGCATTAACTCACCGGAAAGCCCCCCACCGCGGCCGTGTCCCCTCCTCCTCTGCAGGATGAAGAACGGGTTGGCCCGCTCCGACACCCACAGAGCTCCGGCCAGCAGCACCTCCTCCGGCTGGATCCACATCTCTGTCCGCTGCTGCTCTCCTTCCGCAGGGGAAACACCGGGACAACGGCCGGTGTGTCAGCGGGCTGCTGCTCACCCTCCACCGGAGAAACACCGGAGAGTCAAGTTCAAGGCTCCGTCTAATTCAGACAAACATCGAGCTAATGTTGTTGTTTTCACTCGGTCTGATGACTCCTCATCACTTCCGGGTGTGACGCAAAAAAAGCCACGCCCTCTGGACGCCTGGCGTCATGAAGTAACCACATTACTGCCACCTGCTGGACTGTTTTAGTTCTGCAGGTTTAGGGCGCTCTGAAACTCCTGATACCTGAGTACTTTTACTGTTTATGAAGTATTTACTGTGTTTATAAAGTACTTACTGTGTTTATGAAGTATTTACTGTGTTTATGAAATACTTACTGTGGTTATGAAGTATTTACGCACAGTATTTACTATATTTACAAAGTACTTACTGTGTTTATTAAGTATTTACACACAGTATTTACTATATTTACGAAGTACTTACTGTGTTTATGAAGTATTTACTGTGTTTATGAAATACTTACTGTAGTTATGAAGTACTTGCTGTGTTTATGAAGTATTTACACAGTATTTACTATATTTACGAAGTACTTACTGTGTTTATGAAGTACTTACTGTATTTATGAAGTATTTACTGTATTTATGAAGTACTTACTGTGTTTATGAAGTACTTACTGTATTTATGAAGTTTTTACTGTGATTATGAAGTACTTACTGTGGTTATGAAGTATTTACTGTGTTTATGAAGTACTTACCGTGGTTATGAAGTACTTACTGTGTTTATGAAGTATTTACACACAGTATTTATTATATTTACGAAGTACTTACTGTATTTATGAAGTACTTACTGTGTTTATGAAGTACTTACTGTATTTATGAAGTTTTTACTGTGATTATGAAGTACTTACTGTGGTTATGAAGTATTTACTGTGTTTATGAAGTACTTACCGTGGTTATGAAGTACTTACTGTGTTTATGTATTTACACACAGTATTTATTATACTATGATTATGAAGTACTTACTGTGTTTATGAAGTACTTACTGTATTTATGAAGTATTTGCTGTGCTTATGAAGTACTTACTGTGTTTATGAAGTTTTTACTATGATTATGAAGTACTTACTGTGTTTATGAAGTATTTACTGTGTTTATGAAATATTTACTGTGGTTATGAAGTACTTACTGTGTTTATGAAGTATTTACACAGTATTTACTATATTTACAAAGTACTTACTGTGTTTATGAAGTACTTACTGTATTTATGAAGTATTTACACAGTACTTACTGTATTTATAAAGTATTTACTGTATTTATGAAGTTTTTACTGTGATTATGAAGTACTTACTGTGGTTATGAAGTATTTACTGTGTTTATGAAGTACTTACTGTGGTTACGAAGTACTTACTGTGTTTATGAAGTACTTACTGTATTTATGAAGTATTTACACAGTATTTACTATATTTACAAAGTACTTACTGTATTTATGAAGTATTTACACACAGTATTTACTATATTTACAAAGTACTTACTGTATTTATGAAGTATTTACTGTGCTTATGAAGTACTTACTGTGTTTATTAAGTATTTACACAGTATTTACTATATTTACAAAGTACTTACTGTATTTATGAAGTATTTACACAGTATTTACTATATTTACAAAGTACTTACTGTATTTATGAAGTATTTACACACAGTATTTACTATATTTACAAAGTACTTGCTGTGTTTATGAAGTATTTACAAAGCACTTAGTGTGGTTATGAAGTATTTACTGTGGTTATGAAGATGATTATGAGAACCGGGACCTCAGACCGGGAGGTGCAGATTCAGACCGGTCCGGTTCCAGCTGAAGGGCCGATGGAGACGACAGCAGCAGAGGAGCACAGGCAGTTTTGAGGTGCACTCTCTCCCCCGGCTGACCCCTCAGACCACAAACAGGATCGGAGAGACAGAGAAACATGTTAAAGCTTTGGTGGAGGATCTGTGAGGTCATAAAGAGGTGGAGACTCTGAGGTCATAAAGAGGTGGAGACTGTGAGGTCATAAAGAGGCGGAGACTGAAGGTATTAATGACACTTTAATGACACTTAATGCTGAGGCGGTAAAGCATCATATCCTCCTCCATCTTCATCATCATCCTCCTCCATCTTCATCATCACCATGAGACGCACAGACGAGGACAGAGAGAGACGAGGACAGCCAGGAGGACTTCGGGATGTCTTCAGGTCACTTCAGAGATAATATTGATCAGTCAGGTTATAGATTGTATAGTACTGTTTATATACTGATTATTATTACAGAAGCTGTTTAATACACTTTAAAGGGACAGTCCATCACTTCAGGAGCCCTCGGAGTCTCTGCTGGTACACACATATATATATTTATATGTGCAATATGTAGTATATATACTACACTATACTATAGTACAGTAGTATATATACTACACACTATAGTATTAGTACACACAACGCCTGAGCAACCAGCTGTTTCACCTGCAGACACACAAAGCAGTATTTGTGCTAAGCTAAGCTAACTGTCCCCTGCTCCCAGTCTTTGTGCTATGCTATGCTAAAAGTGTCCCCTGCTCCCAGTCTTTGTGCTAAGCTAAGCTAACAGTGTCCCCTGCTCCCAGTCTTTGTGCCAAGCTAAGCTAACAGCAGAAGAGAGCAGGATTGTTCCTTTAAGTCTCTGTGGTCAGAGGACCAGAATGGTTCCTTGAGGAACTCCTCGTTGCAGACAGCAGGTTCCTGAAGCAGTGGACTGTTCCTTTAAGTCTGACGTCTCTTTGTTATACAGAGAAACAGAATTTTTTGCTACAAAGGATTTAACACTGTTAAAAGTTCACATGATTGTTTCCAGGATCCGGGTGCGGGTGCAGGTCCCAGTCCCGGTCCAGGACTCCCTTTGGTTCCAGTTCCATATCCTAAAGAGAAGAACCAGCTCGGTGTGTATTTACAGACAAGGAACTCTGATCCAGGTCTTCAGACAAACTCCAGACTCTGATGGGAGTCCAGGAGAGGTTTAATTTAGATTCCGGTCCAACAGTCTTGATAACTTTGCACCTCTTTTCCCTTTTTGAATCTCAGAAACCAAAACAAGAAGGTATGTAGGAACCAGGAGGATGTTCAAGATTTATAAAGCGTTCCAGAACCCTCCAGGAAGACTACAGGAACCTTCCATTAACATTTTTAGGAAGTTTTCAGTCTTCACACAAATTTCTAGAACCTTTGGGGCTCAGAAACTTTTCCATAAACACAGGCACCTTTAACAGATTTCAAGAGCCGCTTTAGTAAATCAGGAACTTTTCAAGAAACTCTTTCACCCACAAAAGAACGTTTCCAGGAAGTATTTTCGGATCCAACACGAGATGCAACCTTTTCAGGGGCCATTACTGGAGCGAGGAAGGTCTTTAAACACGGACAAACTTTAGCAGGAACTCAAGAAACATTTCAGGATCTTCAGAACGTTAGGAAGTCTGGAACTTTTCTAGGAAGTTCTATAAGTCCAGAAAATTTAGGCGGAACCTTTTAGGAGCCCAAGGACCTTGTTTGGACGTTAGGAACTTTTTAAGACTCTTCACGAGATCAACAAGTCTTTCCAAGGAACCTTTCACAGAACATTTTTAGGAATTCAGGAGCTATTACAGGGAAAAAGAAAAAAAAAAACTTTTAGGGGCTTTCTAGAACTTTTCCCGAATCTCTGAAACTTTTCTAGAAACTCAACAAAACCATTAGTACCACAGGGTTGCAGTAAATGCTCTCGTTCCTGGAGTGAGGTTGGTTCTTAAATTCAGTTCTGTGGCTATTTAGTTTTTTGTGACTGAAAACCATCTGCAGAGAAACAAACCGAGGATCTGTTCAGTCTGGTGGAGTAAATGTTGGTAAATGTTTGTCGCGGTGTCGTGGTGTTATCAGACCCCACACTGTGTGGAGACTTCAATGTCTATAAAAGTCAGTCCGTCCATCAGAAGGTGGGTCCATGACGGTGTCCATGACGGTGTCCGTGATGGTGTCCGTGATGGGGGAGGGGCCTCAGGACTTGTTGTCGTCGTAGAGGTCGAGGGACGCCTGGATGTCCGGCAACTCCATCTCACAGACGACGCTGCGTGGCGACATCGAGTTCCTGTTGAAGAAGTGACCGCCGCCTGACCGGACAAAGACATGATGACAGGTTAGTAACCATGGAAACACACACAGGTTAGTAACCATGGAAACATACACCGGGTCACGGTCAGGATCAGGGTACAATTGCTCTGTTGGTGTAAAGTTGCTGTGTTACTGTGAAGTTGCTCTATTGGTGTAAAGTTGTACATGAGTTGCAGTAAATTTTTGACGTCTCTGTTGAACTTTCTTGACCGTCTCGTCGGGACGTATTGCGTCATGTTCTTACTGGTCACAGCGATGGTGATGTCAGCAGGCGTTCTGGGCGTGGCCTCAGGGTGGGGGGGGCTGAGTGGCTCCAAGCTGATGGATGGCTGGTTGCTGTCAACCAGCGGCGTCCTCTGGCTGCCAGATGGCTGACTGACACCCAGACGCTCCACGTCTAAAACCACGCTGTCCACACAGGGAAGACTGGTCTGTGGATAGACAGGACGGTGACAGAAAGACAGACATTACGGGGACAGAGAGGACATAGGCCATCAATAACAGGAGTCATCTGGACACACCTGGTCTCAGGTGTTGATGATGTCAACACGTTCTTTGTACTATGTTGTTTTTACTTGTTTGTAAGGTTTGCACTATCTACTATGCTGCTGTAATCCTGTAAATTTCCCCACTTCGGTACTAATATAGGATCATCACATCTCATCACATCACATCACATCACATCTCATCACATCACATCACATCTCATCTCATCTCATCTCATCTCATCTCATCTCATCTCATCACATCACATCACGTCACATCTCGTCTCATCACGTCTCATCACGTCTCGTCTCGTCTCGTCTCGTCTCGTCTCGTCTCGTCTCGTCACGTCACGTCACGTCACGTCACGTCACGTCTCGTCTCGTCTCGTCACGTCACGTCTCGTCACGTCTCGTCACGTCTCGTCACGTCACGTCACGTCTCGTCACGTCACGTCACGTCACGTCTCGTCACGTCACGTCACGTCTCGTCACGTCACGTCACGTCTCGTCACGTCACGTCTCGTCACGTCACGTCACGTCACGTCACGTCACGTCACGTCACGTCACGTCACGTCACGTCACGTCACGTCACGTCTCGTCACGTCACGTCACGTCACGTCACGTCTCGTCACGTCTCGTCTCGTCTCGTCACGTCACGTCTCGTCACGTCTCGTCTCGTCTCGTCACGTCACGTCACGTCACGTCACGTCACGTCACATCACATCACATCTCATCACATCTCATCACATCACATCACATCTCATCTCATCTCATCACATCACATCACATCTCATCACATCTCATCTCATCACATCTCATCACATCACATCACATCACATCTCATCTCATCTCATCTCATCTCATCACATCTCATCACATCTCATCACATCTCATCACATCTCATCTCATCACATCACATCACATCACATCACATCTCATCTCATCTCATCTCATCTCATCACATCTCATCACATCACATCTCATCTCATCACATCACATCTCATCACATCACATCTCATCTCATCTCATCACATCACATCTCATCACATCACATCTCATCTCATCACATCACATCTCATCACATCTCATCTCATCACATCACATCTCATCACATCACATCACATCTCATCTCATCTCATCACATCACATCTCATCACATCTCATCTCATCACATCACATCTCATCACATCTCATCTCATCACATCACATCACATCACATCACATCACATCACATCTCATCTCATCTCATCTCATCTCATCACATCTCATCACATCACATCTCATCTCATCACATCACATCTCATCACATCACATCTCATCTCATCTCATCACATCACATCTCATCACATCACATCTCATCTCATCACATCACATCTCATCACATCTCATCTCATCACATCACATCACATCACATCATCACATCACATCTCATCTCATCACATCACATCTCATCATCATCTCATCTCATCACATCACATCACATCACATCACATCACATCACATCACATCACATCACATCACATCACATCTCATCTCATCTCAGCGATGACTCACCATGATGCCGAGAGCTTTCAGGATGTTGAGTTTGCACATTGGACACGTGCAGTGTTCATTCAGCCACGGGTCCACACACACCTTATGGAAGACATGTCTGCAGGACACACGTGTCCTACATGTTAGCAACACACCACCAGGATAGACAGACAGAGAGAGAGACAGACAGACAAAGACAGACAGAGAGACAGACCAGACAGAGACAGACACACAGTCAGAGAGACACAGACAGAGACAGACAGAGAGACAGACAGACAGACAGAGAGACAGACAGACAGACTTACTTGCAGGGCAGGATTCGGACCACATCGTTCTGCTGGTACGCTTCAATACACACCGCACAGTGATTAAAGTCTGGATCAGTCTCCTTCAACACACACACACACACACACACACACACACACACACACACACACACACACACACACACACACATTAATAAATGTAGTAAAACTCTTGTTGCTGCATAGTTTACAAATCATTATTAGAAGAATGAGCTCGGTGTGTTCAGGTGGTTTGAGGTGTCCTCAGGTGTGATCAGGTGTCTGTCGGGGGACAGGAGACACCGTCAGGTGGGTTTACCTTGTCTCCTTTCTTCACCGTCCTCGTCGTTAACTTCCCGATGGCTTTCTTCGCTGCATCGCCAAGACGACGCTGACAGACAGACGACACACGGCGTTAGATGGACAAAAGGTTTACAGGGGGACAAACGGGACAAACTGTCTTTGAGGACGAACTGAGATGCTGTGATCCACTGCACTATTTTCAGTGGACAGTGCAGTGACTTGTTTGACATAAGTGAATGTAAATTATACTTTAGTACATCAGGCTGAAATGTGTTATTTTCTGCTGATTTGTCACACACAGGTCAGAGGGCATCTAGAAACACAACCAGCAGGACTGCTGAGATTCATTGTGAATTTCTATGGTTGATCTTGCATGTTCATTATAAAGTGGACTGTACATACTGATTCACAGCACCAGGCATTGGTGACCTTAAATTGAATATATCGTTTCTAGAGCTGCAGGAGGAGCGGGAGGAGTTTCGCAGGTCAGAGATTTTTTAGCTGTGTCATTGAACACAGTATTAGCTCATTAGCCTGGATGTTTGAATGTCAGCATGTTAGCGTGTTAGTACTTTAGCGTGTTACCTGGCTGCGGTCGCGGGCGCTGGTGTAGCGGATCTTCTGGATGAAGTAAAAGATGAGCCAGGCGGACGAGATGATCATGAGAACGATGAAGGAGATTGAGACGAAGACCAGCGAGCCGCGGTTTATGTTTTTGGTTGGACCACGTGGACCCACCACCACCGAGACCAGGACCGTCAGGTTCCTCTCCAAGTGAGACACGATCTCTTTACCGTACACCTCGGTGATCATCACCGCTACGGTGTCACCGGTACCTGCAAGCAGAACCAAGACCAGGACCAGGACCAGGATTAGGACCAGGACTAGGATCAGGACCAGGACCAGAACCAGGATCAGGACCAGGACCAGGACCAGGATCAGAACCAGGACTAGGATCAGGACCAGGACCAGGACCAGAACCAGGATCAGGACCAGGACCAGGATCAGAACCAGGACCAGGACCAGAACCAGGACCAGGACCAGGATCAGGGCCAGGACCAGGATCAGGACCAAATATATTTTGAGTAGATATAAAACTACTACACTGTACTGCAGTATAAGTGCCACATAAATGTTTATTTTTCTACAGATCTGCTGTTTGTGTTTACACCCACACACACACCTCCACACATCCAAGCACAAACTGTGAGGTCACAGTGACTTCATCAATTAATGAGAAGTTCATCTATATTTAGACTTGCCATCATCAGGAAGTCAAACACACCTTCATCCTCTATCTCCTCCTCCCCCTCCCTCCTCCTACACCTGTAACCTCCCTGACGCTGTGCTCAGGTGTTTGTCAGGATGCAGGTGACCTTGTGTGTGTGGTTGACCTCTGACCTTCGTGTCCCATCTTGACGGTCTTGTCGGTGGAGTTGTTGTAGATGAGGACGGCGGTGGCGTTGTAGGCGGCCGCTTTCAGGATCTTCTCTTTGAAGGTGCAGTTGCCTCTCTGCAGCAGCGCCACCCAATGGACGCTCCGCGGGGGAACCAGGAACCGAGTGGTGGGGTCGCAGCCCTGACGGTCCACCACTGAGATGACACAGTGTTACCATGGTTACTGCCTGAGTGCTCACTGCTTCACATACACAAGTTAATAAACATACAAATAAAAACCTGCTTACATATTTTTACTCAATCGATAGCTTCAGAATTTCTCCAAAAAACTGGACATCAAAAACATTTTTATTTTAATAGTATTTATTTTAAGATGAGCAAACGCCTCATTTATGAACAAGTAACAAAAACCTGAAAACCTGCTTGAAAGGAACGATCGACGGACAGGTTGGAATTCAGCGTAACAGAGTCACTCTGGAACACCTGACTCCTCACTGGAGACTCCTCACTGGAGACTCCTCACTGGAGACTCCTCATTCGAGATGTGAGTCCTCTCTGTCTCCCTGTGATCTGAACCTTCTCAGCTCATCACCCGGCAGCCTCTGGTTGGGCTCCAGGATCAGACGGGGACTCTTCAGTCTTTGTGTTTCCAGATGTGACCAGATGTTACCATCTGTCTTTTTCTTGTTTCATCTTGCAGCAGCTGTAAATGTTGATGTCAAGACAAAGAAACGTTTTCCTCCATGTATCTTCAAACCGTAAAGGGAGGAGAGATTTTCTGAGTCTCCAGTTGAATCTGAAGCTGATGAAATCCAGATGTCCTCTTCATCCAAATGTTTGTCTTTTAAAAATGTTTTCTTTGGTGTCTTTGATTTTTAATTTGAGGCCTTCTGCTGCTGAACTCAGAGTTAATTTTTAAAGTTTAACATTTTAGGTTTATTATTAAAGTTGATCTTTTCATCAAATCTCAGTTTAAACTTTTGAGATTCTTGAAGCTTGAATCTAACGTTCTATTGATTCTATTGATGTCTTCACTGGATGTATTTTGGCTCTTTGTGTCACCTCGTTGGTTTGATATATGATAATAAACGTTAAATGGTAAATGGTCTGCACTTGTATAGCGCTTTATCACCTTACAGTCTCAAAGCGCTTGTACATTCACCCATTAACACACTAATGAGACTGAGCTGCCATCAGGAGCACATTCACACACCGATGGTGCCATCGGAAGAAACTTGGGGTTCAGTGTCTTGCCTAAGGATACTTAGGCATGTGGACAGGAGGAGGAGGAGCGGGCATTGAACCACCAAGCTTCTGATTAGTGGGCAACCCACTCTACGAGCTGAGCCACAGCCTCCCCAATTAGTTAACATGAAGACACATCGGGCTGCGAGCTGTGGTCAGTGTGTCTGAGATCTTTAATGCGACGCTGCAGACAGTTGCAGCTCCATCCAGCAGCTGCAGTGTCCTTGGACCATCTGACTGTAATCTGACACCTCGGAGCAGAGACGCTCCGACCTTCATCTGCCTGAAAACCTCCGCAGTGTCTCAACACAGTACACATCTGCTCCACCCGCTGCACCAGCTGACACTTCCAGCAGAACTACAACCTCCAACAGAACTACAACATCCAGCAGAACTCCAACCTCCAACAGAACTACAACATCAAGCAGAACTACAACATCCAGCAGAACTCCAACCTCCAACAGAACTACAACATCAAGCAGAACTACAACTTCCAACAGAACTACAACTTCCAACAGAACTACAACATCAAGCAGAACTACAACCTCCAACAGAACTACAACATCAAGCAGAACTACAACATCCAACAGAACTACAACTTCAAGCAGAACTACAACTTCCAACAGAACTACAACATCCAACAGAACTACAACATCAAACAGAACTACAACTTCCAACAGAACTACAACTTCCAACAGAACTACAACATCAAGCAGAACTACAACCTCCAACAGAACTACAACATCAAGCAGAACTACAACATCCAACAGAACTACAACTTCAAGCAGAACTACAACTTCCAACAGAACTACAACATCCAACAGAACTACAACATCAAACAGAACTACAACCTCCAACAGAACTACAACATCCAGCAGAACTACAATCTCCAACAGAACTACAACATCCAACAGAACTACAACATCCAGCAGAACTACAACATCAAGCAGAACTACAACATCCAACAGAACTACAACATCTAGCAGAACTACAATCTCCAACAGAACTACAACATCCAACAGAACTACAACATCCAACAGAACTACAACATCCAGCAGAACTACAACATCCAACAGAACTACAACATCAAGCAGAACTACAACATCAAGCAGAACTACAACATCCAACAGAACTACAACATCAAGCAGGACCTCCTGCTCCTCCTCCTCCTCCTCCTCTGCTCCCTTCACTGGTTACCAGTAGCTGCCCGCATCCGTTTCAAAACATTGGTACTTGCATACCATGCTGTGAACAGATCGGGTCCAGTCTACATCCAGGACATGGTCCAACCCTATATCCCAGCCCGCTCCCTCCACTCCTCCTCCTTCTCCTCCTTCTTCTCCTCTACATCCAGGACATGGTCCAACCCTACATCCCAGCCCCTCCCTCCACTCTGCTTCTACCAATCAGCTTGTTGCTCCTCACTGAGCTAAATACTCTACAAAATCACGACTGTTTGCTGTCCTGGCTCCTAAATGGTAGAATGAGCTCCCCACCGACATCAGGACAGCAGAAACTCTGAACATCTTCCACCACAAACTCAAAACACACCTCTTCAGACTTTACCTTGAATAGTAGAACTTTAGTATCTTAAAATGGAACTTACTGATAGAACTTTGTAGTTTGGCTTTCTGGAAGAAATTATATTTTCTTGATTCTTGTTGTTCTGGTTTTGAACCCTCATGGTTGAAATGAACTTATTGTAAGTCGCTTTGGATAAAAGCGTCAGATAAGTGAAATGTAATGTAATGTAACAGAACTACAACATCCAGCAGAACTACAACATCCAACAGAACTACAACATCAAGCAGAACTACAACATCCAACAGAACTACAACATCCAGCAGAACTACAACCTCCAACAGAGCTACAACATCAAGCAGAACTACAACCTCCAACAGAACTACAACTTCCAACAGAACTACAACATCAAGCAGAACCACAACCTCCAACAGAACTACAACTTCCAACAGAACTACAACATCAAGCAGAACTACAACATCCAACAGAACTACAACTTCCAAAAGAACTGCAACATCAAGCAGAACTACAACCTCCAACAGAACAACAACATCAAGCAGAACTACAACATCCAACAGAACTACAACATCCAACAGAACTACAACCTCCAACAGAACTACAACTTTCAACAGAACTACAACATCAAGCAGAACTACAACCTCCAACAGAACTACAACCTCCAACAGAACTACAACATCCAACAGAACTACAACATCAAGCAGAACTACAACATCCAACAGAACTACAACATCAAGCAGAACTACAACATCCAGCAGAACTACAACATCCAACAGAACTACAACCTCCAACAGAACTACAACATCAAGCAGAACTACAACATCCAACAGAACTACAACATCCGGCAGAACTACAACATCCAACAGAACTACAACATCAAGCAGAACTACAACATCCAACAGAACTACAACATCCAACAGAACTACATCCAGCAGAACTACAACATCCAACAGAACTACAACATCAAGCAGAACCACAACCTCCAACAGAACTACAACTTCCAACAGAACTACAACATCAAGCAGAACTACAACATCCAACAGAACTACAACTTCCAAAAGAACTGCAACCAACAGAACTCCAACAGAACAACAACATCAAGCAGAACTACAACATCCAACAGAACTACAACCTCCAGCAGAACTACAACATCCAACAGAACTACAACATCAAGCAGAACTACAACATCAAGCAGAACTACAACATCAAGCAGAACTACAACATCCAACAGAACTACAACCTCCAACAGAACTACAACATCAAGCAGAACTACAACATCCAACAGAACTACAACCTCCAACAGAACTACAACATCAAGCAGAACTACAACCTCCAACAGAACTACAACATCAAGCAGAACTACAACATCCAACAGAACTACAACATCCAACAGAACTACAACATCCAGCAGAACTACAACATCCAACAGAACTATAACATCCAACAGAACTACAACCTCCAACAGAACTACAACATCCAGCAGAACTACAACATCCAACAGAACTACAACATCCAACAGAACTACAACCTCCAACAGAACTACAACATCAAGCTAAACTACAACATCCAGCAGAACTACAACATTTAGCACAACTGGTGTGTTATGATGTGTGTTGTGTCCTCAGGTGTGTATGTGTGTAGTACCTCCGTGATGCGGGGAAGGTGCGATGACGACACCCCTGGTGTCCACTTTAGGTGAGTTCTGTCCGTACGTCCCGTCGTCGCTGCTCATCATGTGGACGGCTGTCCCTCGTCCGTCCAGCACTGTGGCGTTCACTGTGGCGCCCACGTACTCCTCCGACACCATGTTCCTGTCAGAGCGGGCCGCTGATGCAGAGCGGGCCTGGACCAAGACCTGGACCAGGATCAGGACCAGGACCGACAGGACCGGGAGACGGATCCACCTCAGGGACGTCATGCTGTCGTCTCGGTCCTCGTCACATCCAAACTGTCAGGAAGTAAAAAATAAAGTCAGTCAGACCAGACAGGAAGTCCTTCTGGAGAGACACATGATGTGGGACATGTAGGACACATGTAGGAGCCATGTAGGACACATGTAGGAGCCATGTAGGACATAAGGGACACGTAGGACATGAGGAACGCATGTAGGATACATGTAGGACATGAGGGACACATAGGACATGTAGGATACATGTAGAATACATGTAGGATACATGTAGGACATATGTAGGATACATGTAGGATACATGTAGGACATATGTAGGATACATGTAGGACATATGTAGGATACTTGTAGGATATATGTAGAACATATGTAGGATACATGTAGGACATATGTAGGATACATGTAGGACACATGTAGGACATATGTAGGATACATGTAGGACATATGTAGGACATATGTAGGATACATGTAGGATACATGTAGGACACATGTAGGACATATGTAGGATACATGCAGGACATATGTAGGATACATGTAGGACATATGTAGGATACATGTAGGACACATGTAGGACACATGTGGGATACATGTAGGACATGAGGGACACGTAGGATACATGTAGGACATATGAAGGACACGTGTGGAGGACAGGCAGGTCTCAGTGTCTTTTTCATCTGTCTGTCTCAGAGGACATGACGATGTGTCAGAGGACCAAATCGATCAGTAATCAATCATCAATATGTTTCAATTTAATTCACTCCAATTACTGTTGCTAGATGTTATTAAAAACAAACGGTTTATTGATCATCGTCAGCTGGCTGCCTTCAGGCAGGAAGTATTGATATCTGATCAGGAAGTATTGATCCCCGATCAGGAAGTATTGATCCCTGATTAGGAAGTATTGATCCCTGATCAGGAAGTATTGATCCCCGATCAGGAAGTATTGATCCCTGATTAGGTTTACAGGCTCGTAGAGTTCCAGTGACTCCTGAACCGGAGGGACGGGACAGACTTGTCCGTCCTCAGTAAAAAACTGTTTACGTCGGTTTATGTCCTCGAAAGGACGTCTTTATGTCCTTGTCCCGTTCTGTCCTAAAGGTTGTCATGGGAACCTGTAGTGGGACGTTTGTCTCCCCCTGCTGTCAGTGAGAGGAACTAAACCCTCGACTGGAACTCCAGCGCTGAACCGATGTTACGTTTGGATAACATTGGGATGGTCATGCCGATTAGCATCGAGCTAACAGGAAGTCTCTGGTGAGCATGCTCAGTATGCATTCATCCGGCCAGAGCAGGAATGTCTTTATACCCACTAAAGGTCTTACATCTGTCTTCCATGTCCTCATCCTTAATGTCTCTGCAAGTCCACTAGACATTTTCTTTATGTCCACTAAATGTCTTCTGAATGGTTTTGTTTTCCAGTCACCTCAAATGTCTCATTTAGTCCTCAAACGTCTTCTTCACGTCTCTTTATGTCCTGGAAGTCTCGCAATCACATTTTAATGTCAGTTTTTGTCCTCAAGTGTCTCTTGTCCTCCAAACAATGTCTTCAGTCATTTAAAAAAAATGTTTTAAAACCAGTATACGTCATTGTCCCCGTCTCCTTCTACTCTGTCAGATCAGATTCTGTCTTTTAATGTCCCCTACGTCCAAAAGGTCTCGGTCTGTCTTCCTGGAGTTATCTATACGTTTTTATGGTCTGAATATGTCTTAAAATCTCGTCGTTAGTTTCTGTCCTCTGAAACGTGTCTTTATGTCTCTGTCCTCCTCACGTCTTCTGTAGTATAACAGGAAACGCCCACGTCTGTCCCTGACTCCTCTTTCTGTCTCTGTCTCTGCACCACAAGCTTTATGTCCTCAATATTTGATTTCCAGTCTCAGTCTACGTCCTGAAACAAAATGCAAACCTCAAAACGTCACGCTTTGTCTTCTGTATGTCCTCCAGATGTTTAATATGTCTTCCAGATGTTATTATTGTCTCTGTATGTCCTCCAGATGTTGTTATTGCCGCTGTATGTCCTCCAGATTTTATTATTGTCTCTGTATGTCCTCCAGATGTTGTTATTGCCGCTGTATGTCCTCCAGATGTTATTATTGTCGCTGTATGTCCTCCAGATGTTTGATATGTCCTCCAGATGTTATTATCGTCTCTGTATGTCCTCCAGATATTTTAGGTCGGGTCCCATCTAGTGTCCTGTCCTCCTGTCCTCCCTGGGTTCAGCCTGTCAGGTGGAGGACAGACGGGGGGAGGACACGGGGACAGCGATGTCAGTGTGTCCGAACATGGAGCATCATTACCAGGCCTTCAGTCCTGAAAACCCCGCGCTGGTTGAAGCCTTCTTTACATTCAGAAGTCCGTTAAATAAAAGCTCATTTTAAGCTGCAGCACCGTGACTCAGTGTTTAATCGCCGTCTGAAAGCGGCTTCAACGGCTGCTTCATCCCGCTTTGTTTCCCTGTCTGCGGCGGACAGACAGGCGGGCTCCCTGTCCACCGTTCCCCGCCTGTCTCACTTCACCCCCCGCCTCGTCTCTCGCTGCTGTCCCGGTGAATATCCGGTCGGCCCGGTGGGTTCTCGGTGGCCGGATCCAGTTGTTGATCGGTGTTTTATTCCGCTTTCACTCCGGTGAGAGCTGCACAGTGCGGAGGCTCGAGTCCAATCTCTCCGTCTCTGTGTCGGACAAACTGCGCAAGCGCAGTGCCGCGGCACGAGGAGGCGTCAGACAGGGCGCGTGTGTCATACCTTCATGTTTAGGTAGCCGAGATTTGAATCCGCTGTCGCGATACCTGCCGAGAGGCCGGCCTGTCTGTCTGTCCGTTTCTTTCATCAAATGTAAAATAATCATATTTTTAACAAAACACTAAAAGTCACAATTTCAACATGTTTTCTATCTTTTATTTGAAATAAAACATAAAGTTGATGTGATTTATAAATCATCTCATGGTTTTATTGACATGTTACAACATCTCTACTGCTTTCTGTATTGATCAGTGATAAATCACCTTCACTGATCAATCAAAGATCAAGAAATGGAAACAGGAAGGACGACTATCACACAATCAATAGAATTTATTTCAAATTTTGTAAGAGAACAATAGAAAACAGAAATCTGAGCTGAAAACAAGTGAACTCAGGTATAAATTAATATCCATCCATCCATCCATCCATCCATAACTGTCTCTGATGAAACGCAGCACAAACTGAAGCTTCATGTTTTATAAAAAAAAAAGTCCAAAATGTCTCAGCAGCAAAAAATTTCTCTAATAATGTCATTGATGATGTCACAGAGCTTCCAGTGGTAATGTCAGACGTAGAGGGGGTGGTACTGGCGGTGGGTGAGTCTCTTCCTGCAGGTAGGACAGGTGTGCGATGATGTCAGAGCGTCTCTCAGACACTGACTACAGAACACGTGACCACATTTTGTGGAGACAACCAATCGACCGCTCTCAATGATCTGTGGAGGAAAACCACAGCCAATCAGAGCACATATAAGAAAATAATCAGTTAGGGTCGGCCTGAAGCCCCGCCCTCAGAAGTTATTTGGTGAATCACAGTTAAAGTTTTTTCAAAGTAAAAGTCACTTATATGGATTTAAATGTTAATATTCATAACTCCAGGTCATGTGTGTTGCTGGTGTCATGTGACACGGAGATGAATGTGTGTCTCACCTCAGAGTACGAGTCCAGACAGACGGGACAGCTGATTGTCCCCGGAACCGACCTGCAACACAGAGACTCCACTGAAGGTTCTACTGACTCTACTGAAGGTTATACTGAAGGTTCCATTGACTCTACTGAAGGTTCCACTGACTCTACAGTAAAGGTTCTATTGACTCTACAGTAAAGGTTCTACTGACCCTACTAAAGGTTCCACTGAAGGTTCTACTGACTCTTTTGAAGGTTCTACTGAAGGTTCTATTGACTTTACTGAAGGTTCTACTGACTCTACTGAAGGCTCCACTGAAGGTTCTAGTGACTCTTTTGAAGGTTCTATCGAATGTTCTATTGACTCTACTAAGGGTTATACCGACTCTACTGAATGTTCTATTGACTGTACTAAAGGTTATACTAAAGGTTTTATTGACTCTACTGAAGGTTTCACTGAAGGTTCTACTGACTCTTTTGAAGGTTCTACTGAAAGTTCTATTGACTCTACTGAAGGTTTTACTGAAGGTTATATTGACTCCACTGAAGGTTCTACTGACTCTACAGAAGGTTCTACTGAAGCTTCATGTTTTTATAAAAAAAAAAAAAAAACCTCTACGGAAGGTTCTATTGACTCTACTGAAGGTTCCACTGAAATTTCTTCTGAAGGTTCTACTGAAGGCTCTATTGACTCTACTGGAGGTTCTACTAACTCTACGGAAAGTTCTACTGAAGTTTCTACTGAAGGTTCTACTGACGGTTCTACTGACTATACTGAAGGTTCTACTGACTCTACGGAAGGTTCTACTGACGGTTCTACTGACTCTACTGAAGGTTCTACTGACTCTACGGAAGGGTCTGATAACATAAGAAATTTTTCAGTAACAGCAGAACCGCATGTTATTGATCATGAATAGAAGAGAAGAACCTTCAGCTCTCAGCAGTCTAATAGAAGTGTTCCCATCGGAGAAGAACAGGAACGTGGGATCTGTTTAGAACAGTTCTCTGACTGCAGTCGTGACTTCCTCAGAACTGTTAGAACCAACAACATGGATCAATGTTCTACCTTTAATCATCATTTCACATCGGTTCCCTCAGTACGTTCTCCATTCGTCAGGCTGCTCTAATTCAGCCTCCTTGTCCTCCTCTCTGTCCCTGTCTCCGTCTCCATAAAGACCTGTGGTAGGGATGTATCCTCCGTCTCCTACCTGGAACTGTGTCCAGAAGACATGGTGGCGGCGTTGAAAGCCGGCGTGGTGTCGTCGTCTTCGTCGCTGCTGACGACGTAACTCTCTCCTGCAGGAAGTCTCCTGTTCTGAGGACCTGATGGAGACAAGCACATGTTGGATTTCCCCTTTAATGAAAATTCGTGTGGACAAACGGAGATGATTCATCAAAGTTTTACCTTCATCCAGCAGCTGACGGCCGGCAGCAGAAAGAAGAGAAGAAAAATCAGATCTGGCCCGTTTTAACATCAACAACCAGAAACACGTTTGTTTGTTATTACCAGCACTGAGTCGTTGTTGGTCGTCAGGTCGACCACGGCACCTTCTGACCCGTCGGCGGTCAGATCCACCACCTCCTCCACCTCCTCCACACCTGAACACATCACATCTAATAAATAAAATCAATTAATAAATAAAACTTTATTCACATTTGTTGTAAACAAACACTCAAAATACATTTAAATAAATTTAAAAAATCCATCAATCTACAATAAATAACCCAGAACGACAAAGCAGCTGTTAGCAGATGTTCTCCACCTCTGGTTCTGTTAACAGATGTTCTCTACCTCTGGTTCTGGTTCTGTTAGATGTTTGTGATCTTTAATAAATATAAAATGTTCTGAGTTGTTCTGGGTTCTTCATGTGGATTAACGGTTTCATAGAGTTAATGTTCCCGGGTCAGTTCTCAGAACCAGATCCCAGATGTGACCCAGTTCTCTGACGTGTCTCAGCCCAACATTACTGTTTGATTATTGGTAAACATTGAGGACAGTAATCCTTATTGTTGATCGATGCTGACCGTCCTCTGTGTTGTCCATCACATCGATGGTCTCTGTGGGGGAGGCGGAGTCATCAGACGTCCTTCTAGCATTAGCCGTCCTACTAGCTTCTCTGTCAGACGTCTTCCTAGTGTTAGGCGCTCTGCTGGTCTTGGTGCTGGGTCCAGAAACCAGAGGACTTCCTGTGGTCCTCCTTTTCCTCTGAGCCTGAACACACATATGATATTACAGCTGTGGGCAGAGCTTCATGCACCTGAACAGGTAACATCAGGCTGCAAACGGAGATCATCTAAAATATTCTGAGATCATCTAAAATAATCGGCGATGAACTGAGATAAACTAAAATGTGAGATAATCTGAGATAAACAGAAATAATCAGAGATAATCTGATACAGTCCCACCAGGATTTCAGAGTTTTTGTTTTAACTGCAGCTTCTCTGAATAAACTCTTTCACACATTATATTGATCAAACTGATGCAGGGGAGTGAGATGATTGGATCCTCATTCTCATGATAAGACTACATTTCCCCCTAACTTCCTGTTTTGATTTCTTCTGGAGATATTTGACTGAATTTATATTAGTGAGAAATTACAGGTATTATAAAACCTGCATATAGTTCAGAGATAAATATTGATGAATCAGCAGGATCGCAACATTTCCTGGGGGGACTGATAACCTGATAATCTGATCATCTGATAACTGATCATTGATAATCTGATAACTGATCATTGATAATCTGATAACCTGATAATCTGATAACTGATCATTGATAATCTGATATTATTATGAAAACAAACTGAAGCTTTTGCTGCAGATCAAAACATGCAAGGTCAAAAGAAGAAAACTTACAGAGCTACTCATGTCACTGAGGACACGGAGGATGTTGAGGACACGGAGGACGTTGAGGACACTGAGGACAAGAAACAGAGACACATCAGGTTAAATCAGCTGATCCTGTGTTCACGGGCGTCAGGAGAACCGAAACTTTGGTACCGAGACATCCTGAGACGTGTGTCCTTGTGTTAGTGTCTGTGTGAAAACCACAGGTGAACAACACTGAACAACAGTGTACAGATGAACAACAGTGTACAGGTGAACAACAGTGTACAGGTGAACAACAGTGTACAGGTGAACAACAGTGTACAGGTGAACAACAGTGTACAGATAAACAACAGTGTACAGGTGAACAACAGGTGAACAACAGTGTACAGATAAACAACAGTGTACAGGTGAACAACAGTGTACAGGTAAACAACAGGTGAACAACAGGTGAACAACAGTGTACAGGTGACTACCGCCTGACTGACAGCCTCTAACTCTGACGTCAGTTGGCTTCTACAACAGTTAGCTCTGAGTTAGCAGCTAGTTAGCTCACAGCAGCTAAAGTCTGTCTCCTGTCTGAGGTGTGACGGTCACAGCAGGTTTCAAACAGGTGTGTTTTGGTTCGAAAAGACGGGTACAGGTGAGGAATCAGGTTTCAGAGTTTAGAAGAGGAAGTGAGTCACAGAACAACGCTAACAGTTAGCTTCTCAGCTAACAGTTAGCTTCCTTCACTCACCGTCAGTCTTCTCCCGCTCGGTAGCTGGTAGCCGTTAGCAGGTGTGTGGTTCAGCGGCAGCTTTCCCGTTCAGACGGTGCAGCGTTTTAACCGGATAATAAACAGCTCACTGACTTGTTCCCGCCAGACTGCAGATGCTAACGTTAGCGTCTCCTACCAGCTTCAGGAGGACTTCTTCTTCGTCCGCCTCGTCGTCTTCTTTGGTTTTTATCTGCGATTGGTAGCTGATCTATAAATTGCAGTAGCGCCACCTCTTGCTCCGGAGTGTGAAGTGATGGTCAGCTCTGCGTATCCTCCTGCTGCACCGGTTCAGTCAAGTTTGGACGTTCAACCTCGGTTCCTTCTTCAGATATGTCTGTGGTGATGATGAGGAGTCTCTTCTTCCTCACAGTGCTAACTGGTAGCATTGATCAAAGCAACTGATCCAAACCCTCAGAGTCTTGATCCAACCAGACACATCACAGTTCTCCTGTTTCATCTCCTCCTCGACTTCCTGTCAAATCCAGAAGAGAATTTAAATCCTGCTGCTGATTTACAAAATTCTTCATGACCTTCTAGAACCACATCATCCTTTAGAACCGCATCATCCTCTAGAACCGCATCATCCTCTAGAACCGCATCATCCTCTAGAACCGCATCATCCTTTAGAACCGCATCATCCTCTAGAACCGCATCATCCTTTAGAACCGCATCATCCTCTAGAACCGTATCATCCTCTAGAACCGCTCATCCTTTAGAACCGCATCATCCTTTAGAACCGCATCATCCTCTAGAACCGCATCATCCTTTAGAACCGCATCATCCTTTAGAACCGTATCATCCTCTAGAACCGCATCATCCTCTAGAACCGCATCATCCTCTAGAACCGCATCATCCTCTAGAACCGCATCATCCTCTAGAACCGCATCATCCTCTAGAACCACATCATCCTCTAGAACCTCATCCTCTAGAACCGCATCATCCTCTAGAACCGCATCATCCTTTAGAACCGCATCATCCTTTAGAACCGCATCATCCTCTAGAACCGCATCATCCTTTAGAACCGCATCATCCTCTAGAACCGTATCATCCTCTAGAACCGCATCATCCTTTAGAACCGCATCATCCTCTAGAACCGCATCATCCTCTAGAACCACATCATCCTCTAGAACCGCATCATCCTCTAGAACCACATCATCCTCTAGAACCTCATCCTCTAGAACCGCATCATCCTCTAGAACCGCATCATCCTTTAGAACCGCATCATCCTTTAGAACCGCATCATCCTCTAGAACAACATCATCCTCTAGAACCACATCATCCTCTAGAACCTCATCCTCTAGAACCGCATCATCCTCTAGAACCGCATCATCCTTTAGAACCGCATCATCCTCTAGAACCGCATCATCCTCTAGAACCTCATCCTCTAGAACCGCATCATCCTTTAGAACCATCATCCTCTAGAACCGCATCATCCTCTAGAACCGCATCATCCTTTAGAACCGCATCATCCTCTAGAACCGCATCATCCTCTAGAACCGCATCATCCTCTAGAACCGCATCATCCTCTAGAACCACATCATCCTCTAGAACCGCATCATCCTTTAGAACCGCATCATCGTTTAGAACCACATCATCCTCTAGAACCGCATCATCCTCTAGAACCGCATCATCCTTTAGAACCGCATCATCCTCTAGAACCGCATCATCCTTTAGAACCACATCATCCTCTTGAACCACCTCTTCCTCCTCTTTGTAGAACATATGACTCATTGTTGGTTCTGGTTCTTGTCATCTTTAAACAGAGTTTAACTGGACCAGTCTCAGGCTCTGAGAACAGAACCAGAGGATGTCCAGCTCCTCCATGGTCCAATGTCCGACCACCAGCAGCTGGATGTTCAGCAGGACAGATGGAAGACAGTTGGACAGATGAAGGACAGTGATAAAAGCAGTTTATTGATCAGCTGTTGAAGCTGTTTGTAACTTCATTAAAGGAGACTGATGAGAACCATGTAGAGAGACAGATGGGACATCTGTGTATGAGACAGACAGAAGACGTCTCTCGGAACCGGCTACTGGTTTTAATGATGATGGGAAAAAAAATGTATGATGAAATGTAAATTAAGTTTGGTTTAGTTGTAACAGCTCAGTAAACATTCAGTCAACGCTTCCTAATGACCAACAGTTTCCTGCAGCTGCAACAAACTCCATTCATTTTTCTGTTGTTTCTATAAATTATGACTCAGATGAAACCAGAATCTTTACTTTAATTCCATTATTTGTGTTTTATGTTTCTTTTTTAGCAATCTTGAAGATGATGAGGTAACGTTTAAGTGGAAGAAAATAGTCATGAACTGGGGAATAGGGCTCTTGCGGTGATCCAATCAGAGGCCATGGTCTTACACGGAGTCTATAAATAGTACAGAACAGGTTGTTTGCTGCCCTCTTGTGGCCACAGCTGAGAACTACAGGAATTGTGAGACTGGACAAAAACTACAGGCGAACTACATTTCCGTATTGGTCTGCTACACTTCCGTGTAGCTTAGCCTCACTTCCTGTTAGCTCCCGCTAAACCAAACGTATACATATTTGAACAAACATGCCTAAAAACTATTTTTTTTCTGCTTTAATGGCAGCGAACGCAACGTGTATGTGTTAAATGATAGCATTAAATATACACTGCATATTTAAAAAAAAAACTTTGTACAAAGTATTCCTTTTTATATTATAAATTCGGTCTTTCTGTAGCGGAAGTTAGCTTTAGCTAACAATTGCTGGTGGTGTAAAACAAAGCTGTAATGACACTTGCTACGTCCACCATTTACTCGAGTTACTTTCTGAAATCATATTAGTAAAGATTAAACGAGAAAAATAGTGATTAAATGACCAAGCAGAAGCAACCTTTAACCCAACTCTAAATATAACCCAACCCTAACCCTTAACCTAACCTTAACCCTAAACCTTAACCCTAAACCTTAACTTAACCCTAAACCTTAACCTAACTTAACCCTAAACCTTAGCCTAGCTCTAACCCTAACTTAACCCTAACCCTTAACCTAACTTAACCCTAAACCTTAGCCTAGCTCTAACCCTAACTCTAACCTTACCCTAAACCTTAACCTAACTTAACCCTAAACCTTAACCTAACTCTAACCTAACCCTAACTCTAATTCTAATTTAACCTAACTGTAACTCTAACACTAACCTAACTCTAATATAAACACACATATACACAAACACACACATATGTAAACAGTAATAAACAGCCAGTTGTATTTGATCAGGAAGTCATTTTATTGTGTCTGCAGTGTTTCCTGTTTACCTGCTCAGAACAAATCTGATTGGACAGAAACTTTGGCATCAACTGCAAAAACAAATAAATGTTTGTTAAGCAGTCATCAGTTAAAATTCAGTTTTTAGGTTTTTAAGTTAAACAAAAACAGAAGGAGCTGATGAGTAGAATTCAGTACAGAAAAAACATCCATTAATTACAACTTCGGCTTGTTTCCGTTTCCTATCTGGCACTTCCTGTCCAGACGGAGGCTAATTAGCAGAAAGCTAACAGTGGTACCATCGGTTATACTGATGCTGCTGATCAGTAGAGTCCAGTAGAGTGTTCAGCCCTTCAGCAGCTGACAGATGCATTATGGGTGCTGTAGTGCTGAGATGTGACCCAGAACAGAGGGGGCGCTCGTTACGTGGCGGGGGAAATCCGGTGGGGCCCCGCAGAGTCTGCTTTAAGGCCGGACCTTCATGAACGCCAGCGACTGAACGTCCCACTGACCCGGGACACCTGAACGCAGCACAGCTGAGGACAAACAGGTGAGAGGTCACTCTAGGTCACATGATCTCTGCGACTTTGACTGAGTATGTCTGTATGATGAAACAGGTTACCATGGAGACGGAGCAGATTACTGTGGTAACCCTGGAGCTTCCAACTGACCAATCAGATCAGTCATAAGCACTATGGCAGGCCTGGCCAACCCGCGGCTCCCGAGCCGCATGCAGCTCTTTGCCTGGTTTCATGCGGCTCTTTTACGTTCATATCAACATTTGTGTTTGTGTGGTTTTTTTTGTGCGTGTTCGCTTCGCTTGAGTTCAATATGGTATTTTCGTCAAACGCGCATGCGCATGAGGTGAAATTCCGCAAAGCAGGAGGGGCAAACCCATTGGAGGAAACAATTAGTGTCCAGTTCGCTCTCAAAATGGCAGGAAAAAAATGCACAGCTAAACGAAAATATGAAGATGAACACAGGACGTTTTTAACAGAGTGGGAAAGTTTATATTTTTTTGTTGAACATAATGGCGAGCCATTCTGCCTGATATGTCAGACGTCATCAGCGCATTTCAAAGCTTCAAATCTTCAGCGCCACTTCAGCTCACTGCTAACATCGACCAGGGATTTCCAAAAGGGACTGAACTTCGCAAGCACAAGTTGGACACTTTGACAAGTCAGGCAGAAAAACAGGTACAATTTTTCCAAAAAATTACGAAGCACTCAGAGACTGTCACGCTTGCATCGTATCAACTGGCTTGGGACATTGCACGGGCTAAAAAGCCATTTAATGAAGGGGAGTTCGTTAAAAAATGCCTCAGTGACGTTGTTGAAATCTTGTCTCCTGAAAACGACAAACTAAAACGGATGGTATCAGATGTCCAACTGTCCCGCCACACTGTTGAACACAGAATATCGGACATTAACACGGCTATTGAATCACAGTTGCACTCTGACCTTCAAGCATGTGAGTATTTTAGTGTCGCATTGGATGAGAGTTGTGACATACAAGACGAGCCTCAGCTGGCAATATTTGCACGGTCTGTGTCAAAAGATTGTGTGATCAAAGAAGAACTCCTTGATGTTGTGCCATTAAAAGACAGAACCCGTGGCATAGATGTGAAAGAAACAATGATGGCTGCATTTGCGAAAGCAAATCTGCCCACACCGAAGCTAACTGCAATAGCCACGGATGGAGCGCCGGCCATGATCGGATCTGTGAACGGACTTGTGGGGCTGTGCAAAGCTGACCAAACATTTCCCGAGTTTTGGAATTTCCACTGCATCATCCACAGGGAGCAACTCGTGTCTAAATCATTGAATTTAGACAACGTCATGAAGCCTGTGATGGAAATCGTCAACTACATCCGCACACATGCGCTTAACCACAGGCAATTGAAGAATCTCATCGCTGAGCTGGACCAAGGACTTCCAGGTGACCTGCCGCTGCACTGTGAGGTGGCTGTCCAAAGGCAAGGTGCTCGCTCGCTTCTTTGAGCTTTTGGATGCCGTGAAACTGTTCATGGAAGAGAAGGACAAGGACTATCCCGAGCTCTCGGACGTCGAGTGGATTATGGATCTGGCCTTTTTGGTCGACATGCTGTGTCAGTTGGACAGACTGAACCTGACCCTGCAGGGTAAGTTAAAAATGCTGCCTGACCTGGTGCAAAGTGTGTTTGCGTTTGTCAACAAACTGAAGCTGTTCAAGGCGCATATTCAAAAGGGAGATTTAACGCATTTTCCCACTCTGCTAAAAGCCAGCGGGCAAGTCACCAGCGCCGCCCTGAATAAGCAAAGAGCCAGATATGCAACACTGGTTGAAAACCTGCACGAAAGCTTTGTCATCCCGTTCCGTGATCTACAACTGAAAAGGCCACAGATTACGTTCCTCGTCGACCCATTTAATGCGGAGACGGACTGTTTGAAAGCCCCGCTAGTCACAGATGAGGCTGTGGCTGAGTTGGAGATGATCGATCGTTGTGAGGAGGACCAACTGAAACCTGCTTTAAGGGAAGGGACCATTGAGTTCTGGAAAAGTGTGCCAATGGAAAAATACCCCAATGTCAAACGGGCTGCGCTTAAGATACTGTCAATGTTTGGGTCAACATACGTCTGAGTCTGTGTTTTCTACCCTGAAACACGTGAAATCAAAGCATCGATCTGTTCTGACTGACACCCATGAGAAAGAATTGCTTCGAGTGGCAACAACAGAATACAAGCCAGATTTGAAGAGGATTGTTCAAGGCAAGGAGTGCCAGAAGTCCCACTAAGCAACATGCATAGTAAGTGAAAAACGCTATTGTAAATTATTATGTTTTTGTTTGTGGACTTTGTTGAACTGAGAGTTTGTGTGTGTGAGACAGTGCACACAATGTTCATTGTTGAAAATGACTGGCCTGTGGTCTGAGTACTGTAGGAGTCAATTTCTGTCATTATCATGTTGGTGTGTGTGATAATGTCACACATTTGGCTGAGGTGTGTGTGTAGAGGAAGGGATGGGGTGATGTTCATGTGTGCCCATGTGTATGATGTGGCTCTTTGCGGTAACACAGTAAAAAATGTGGCTCTTAGTCTCTTGACTGGTTGGCCACCCCTGCACTATGGCATCCTCACAGGGTCAAAAGTCTCAGGTGTTTTTATCAAAACTGATCATCACAAACTACAAAGACAAGCTGATGGAAAGAGTTTGTGTCATGTGATCAGTTTTATTAAACAGACTTCAGACTGAACATGCAGAATAAAATTTATGAAGTTCATTGATCAGTTTGTCAGTGACGTCACAACATCAGACCGACATGCTCAGGTGACTCAAAGCTCACATCTATGTCTGTGTGTGTGTGTGTGTGTGTGTGTGTGTGTGTGTGTGTGTGTGTGTGTGTGTGTGTGTGTGTGTGTGTGTGTGTGTGTGTGTGTGTGATTACCTGTGTGTGCAGGTCTAAGTGGAGGAGAAGGTCATGTGATCCACCTGGTTCATCTTCAGGTGGTTGTCGAGGATCTGAAACACTTCCTGGATGTTGGGGACGTAACCGGAGTGCAACTTCGACCACACAGGGACGTCTGAGAGGGGACCACATACAGCGTTACACCAGGAAGTGACTGCTGTCTCTCGTTCTAAACACGTGTGCCTGACCTCGGTGGAAAACGTCACAAGAAAAGCTGTGATGGAGAATTCATGAGGAAAGATGTCTGCAGAGTTCAGAGAATCCAACAAACATCAACTTGTCTACGAGAACATGAGACGGAGGACGGTACTGACGGAGGACGGTACTGACGGAAGACAATCTGAGTACTACAGTAATCTGAGTGCTAAGCATCAATTGTCACGTCAGCGGCCAATTTTTCGATTTTGAACCTGAGCAGACATCTCCTCCAATCAGCCTCAGTGTTCAGAGTGATATCATTATGATGTCACAATGCTTTGGCTCAATCAGAACTCACCGTTCAGAGTGACTTCGAAGGCTCCTGTAGACAGGAAGTGAGTCTCCATCATGTTACAGAGGAAGAAGACCATGAGACAGGAGAAGATCTGACAAACAATAAAGACGGTGGTGGAGTTCAGTCCATTGCTGTGGTTACTGGCTGCAGCAGCATCTGTTGCCACAGTAACAGAATTAACAGTGCCACAAGTACCTTGTTGTCCTGGCTCCAGGTCCAGAATCTGGGCGTGTCGAAGCTGAGAAGGACGAAGGGATTCTGACTGCTGACGATCAGCAGGATGGAGAACAGCTTCAGGTAGGAGATCAGGTTGCCTGCACACCTGGTGGGTGGGGATGGGATGGAGGGGTTATGCACACATCTTGGTGGGGGGTTGCACGTGATGTCATAGCTCATTGGCGGTTGGGGGATTAGTTTAGTGATGTCAGAGCTCACCTGTTGACGGGGGTGGGGGGGTAGTTCTCGCCCTCGATGCGGATGTCCGGGTACACCTGACTAATGGCTAGAGAGTAGTCCTGGAACACTTTACTGTATCCTCAGGAGATACTGAACACAAACACAGGACACACCTGTCAGAGGTCATGTGGTTACCTGTCATATTATATATATATATGAAATGTTAAACATGAACTGTTTCACACGTCATGAAGACACAGACTCACCAACACACATGTAATCATGGGAACTTTCTGGTGAACTGATATTAAACCTCTAAGTGTGATGTTTTAACACCCTTCACCAGCTCTGGGTTGAACTTCATAGTTTTAAAACATTATAGTTTATCAAATATGTGACTCTGCTGTCAGTCCACCTGTAATGGTCTGTGATTGACACCTACAGTTGTGATTGATTACACTGAAACCCCGAGATGACTGAACTAGTTGTTCACCGGCTTCACGTGACGTCATCTGCCAGGTTTAAATAAACCAGGTAACACACTAAATAACAAACGCACACATATTAATGTCTGTTTAAACTGAAACTTATGAATTTATGATTTAACTTACCTGTTTGCTGCAGAATTATTATTATGTTTACTGATTTACTGAACCAACCCTTAGTTATGCTGTTATAGGCCGAGGCTGCTGGGGGACCTCATTACATGCTGAGCTTCTTTTCTTTCCTCCTACTCTTTAACTGACTCATACCTCACCATCTTTTTCTCTCCCATAGTTTCTTCTTATTATCTGTTGTCTCCATTCAGTTCCTTCACTCGTGTAGTTTCTGTTCTTTCTTTTCCAGATGTCCCGTCATGGAGCTGCATGTCTCTGCTCTGTACTTGTCGTCTCCACCAACAGTTCTTCTCTTCTATCTCTATGCTGTCCTTTTCTCTCTCTGCTCTCCTCTCACCCCAACCGGTCAAGGCAGATGCTCCGCCCACCTCTGAGCCTGGTTCTGTTAACAGATGCTCCGCCCACCTCTGAGCCCGGTTCTATTAACAAATGCTCCGCCCACCTCTGAGCCCAGTTCTGTTAACAGATGCTCCGCCCACCTCTGAGCCCGGTTCTGTTAACAGATGCTCCGCCCACCTCTGATCCTGGTTCTGTTGGAGGTTTTTCTTCCTTAATGAGGAGTTTTTTCCTCCTAGTTTATGTGGGAATTGTTGAATTGTTGGTTTCTCTGTATAATATTGTAACGTCTTGCTGTAAAGACTTTAATGTGTTAAGTGCCATGAAATAACCTGTGTTGTGATTTGGCGCTATATAAATAAAGTTGAATTGAATTGATTAAAGTAGGTTATAACATATTATTATTATTATTATGTTATTTATTAATCACCCTCTGATGGTTATTAGTATTATTATAATGTTTCCTGATTAAAGTAGGTTATAACATATTATTATTATTATTATGTTATTTATTGATCACACTCTGATGGTTATTAGTATTATTATAATGTTTCCTGATTAAAGTAGGTTATAACATATTATTATTATGTTATTTATTGATCAACCTCTGATGGTTATTAGTATTATTATAATGTTTCCTGATTAAAGTAGGTTATAACATATTATTATTATTATGTTATTTATTGATCACCCTCTGATGGTTATTATTATTATTGTTTTTTAAAATTTATTTTACTTTATTAATCCCCGAGGGGAAATGTCTTCACTACAGCAGGGGGGCTCTCAGGGGGGGCTCTCAGGGGGGAGCTGCTGCAGCAGGCTGCCACTAGCTCGGCGCCAGGTAACCTGACCTGACGTGCGTGTTTTTGGATGATGGGAGGAAGCCGGAGAACCCGGAGAGAACCCACGCAAGCACAGGGAGAACATGCAAACTCCACACAGAAAGGCCCAGGACCGGATTCGAACCCAGAACCTTTTTTGCTGTGAGGCGACAATGCTAACCACTGCACCACCGTGACGCCCCAGATTATTAGTATTATTATAATGTTTCCTGATTAAAGTAGGTTATAACATATTATTATTATGTTATTTATTGATCACACTCTGATGGTTATTACGGACATTATCTGATGCTGCCATTAGCTGTTAGCCTGCATGCTAACTCACCAGTACCGGAACCGGAGAACGGGCCCGCTATACAGGGACGACTTGGCGGGTTTCCCGGGCTCTGTGTCCGGCAGGCTGTCCGGGGAGAGTCCAAGGCCGTCGGCCGGCTGGTGTCCACGCGGCGGGTTCGTTCTGCCGAGATAAACGTCCCGGATTGTGAGGGCCGCGAAGAGGAGCAGAGCTGCCAGGAGCCCGGCCTGGCTGTACTCCGCCATGGCTGCTGTCTACCGGAAGTCGCTGCCACACTTCCGTATGAGACCTTCACTGTAACACAGCTCAGCGGTCTGTGGAGGCAAACATTAACATTATTTAAAGGCATTCAAACAGACCCAGACGTTTCTGTTTACAATTATATGAACTGAGAGGCATTCATCTGCTTTTACACGTGACGTTGTAAATGTTTTTTGTATTGGACAATTTCAATTCTTTTATTATGAAGTTGTTTTCTGCTTAAATCTGGTGGTGACAGTTTCCGGTAAATCGTCTTTCTGCTGATAATTTGCGCTGAAATCGTGAAACGTCGACGAGGTTTTTATTGTTTCAAATATTTATTTGTGTATTTTTTCGATTTACGAGCGTCCTCTGGCCTCTAAATGACGTCACATTCACACGACACAAGGCAGTAAATAGTGTGACGTTATATATCTGGGACGCTCTACTGCGTGTGGATGTGGAGACGAAGGTGAAGGAATGAAAACAAAAATAAAATCCGAGTTTTGATTATTTATTGGGTCCAGGTCACCTGACTGCTGACGTCATACAGGTGCGTTCCGGTTGTGTTTATGTTGAGCTTCCATCTGTGTTTTTTCGTGTGAAGACTCTCTGGGTGTATCAGGACTCATGTTGAATCCACCACATCACCTCAGTCCTGTTCGTGTCTCACTTTCAGGACTTTAAGGAGGGTCACCATGCAGAATGTGGGGGGGGCGGTCAGGTCCTGCGTCCTGCAGTTTTCTGTACGAGGCGTCTGTCCAGCTGTGATCCACAGGAAGTCACCTGCACCTGATCTCATCTGCTCTGCAGCGCATCATAGGACTCTGCCCGGTGGCCGGTCTCCGACGGGCGTCCAGTCTCTGACGGGCGTCCGGTCTCTGACGGGCATTGGTGGCGGCAGCAGCGGTGGTGTTGGTGATGCTGCAGGTGTAACGGGTGCCAGCGGTTGGTACAGCAACTTCTCTGACTCGACGCCAGTTCACCTGTGTGAACACTTCTTGGTGGGCGTTCAGCAGGTGAGCGGATTGCCATGGTGGCTGAACATCGTTATGGCGACGCTGTCGGTGAGGACGCTCATCACTCTGCCGCTCGCCGCCTACCAGCTGGTCATCATCTCCAAGGTCAGTGTTGGTTACATATTGATCATTAATCACCATTTCCAGATGAATATGATCAGAACTGTTTCCTTCATGTTGAATTGAATTGAATTAATGTCGATGGTTTCTAATGTCGATGTTTTCTAATGTCGATGTTTTCTAATGTCGATGGTTTCTAATGTCGATGGTTTCTAATGTCGATGGTTTCTAATGTCGATGTTTTCTAATGTCGATGGTTTCTAATGTCGATGTTTTCTAATGTCGATGGTTTCTAATGTCGATGGTTTCTAATGTCGATGTTTTCTAATGTCGATGGTTTCTCCTGAGAACAGAAAAAGTTGTTGATTGATGGTGATGTTTTTCAATCAGACATTATTTCACACTTGACTCATTTAATTATTGAACTATTTAACAACAGGACTTCTAGTAAGTGACCCTGGATACTGGTAACCATAGTAACCTACAGGTGATGTGCAGGTGGAGGCGCTGCAGGCAGAGATTGCCGAGCTGGCGAAGAGGCTTCGATATGAAGTTTCAGTTCGAGCAAGAGAGAGACGCTGGACGGAAAAACAGAGCCGGTAAGAAACAACACAAATAACAACAAACAAACAGCTGTTGTACCACACATCAGGACCTATAGAGGTCAGGGTTGACAGAGGTCAGGGACTACAGAGGTCAGGGCCTAAAGAGGTCAGGGTCTACAGAAGTCAGGGCCTGAAGAGGTCAGGGCCTACAGGGTCTACAGAGGTCAGGACCTACAGAGGTCAGGGCCTACAGAGGTCAGGGTCTACAGAGGTCAGGACCTACAGAGGTCAGGGTCTACAGAGGTCAGGGCCTACAGAGGTCAGGGCCTAAAGAGGTCAGGGCTTAAAGAGGTCAGGGTCTACAGAGGTCAGGGCCTAAAGAGGTCAGGACCTACATAGGTCAGGGTCTACAGGGTCAGGGCCTACAGAGATCAGAGCCTACATAGGTCAGGGCATACAGAGGTCAGGGCCTACAGAGGTCAGGGCCTAAAGAGGTCAGGGCTTAAAGAGGTCAGGGTCTACAGAGGTCAGGGCCTAAAGAGGTCAGGGTCTACAGAGGTCAGGGCCTAAAGAGGTCAGGGCCTACAGAAGTCAGGGCTTAAAGAGGTCAGGGTCTACAGAGGTCAGGACCTACAGAGGTCAGGACCTAAAGAGGTCAGGGTCTACAGAGGTCAGGACCTGCAGAGGTCAGGGCCTACAGAGGTCAGGACCTAAAGATGTCAGAGCCTAAAGAGGTCAGGGCCTAAAGAGGTCAGGGCCTACAGAGGTCAGGACCTACAGAGGTCAGGGTCTACAGAGATCAGGGCCTAAAGAGGTCAGGGCCTACAGGGTCTACAGAGGTCAGGGCCTACAGAGGTTAGGGCCTACAGGGTCTACAGAGGTCAGGGCCTACAGAGGTCAGGGCCTATAGGGTCTACAGAGGTCAGGGTCTACACAGGTCAGTGTCTAGTGAGTCCTGGTTCTACAGAGGTCAGGGTCTAGTGAGTCCTGGTTCTACAGAGGTCTCAGTATAACCGTTAGAAGAACTTTGTTGTCCGTTCAGGTTCCAGTTCCAGAAGAACCTGCGCCGCCTCGTTTCTCAGCTCTACATCAGGGACAACTGCCACCCCTTCAAAGCCAGTTTGCTGGTCTGGGTTCAGATGCCCATCTGGATCAGTCTCTCTCTGGCCCTTCGAAACCTGAGCCTGGATCAGTCCGGTAAGAACATGGAGTCCGGACCAGAATCCAGACCGGCCTAATAGCCTGACTCTGGATCAGTCCTGGTCCAGGACTTTGACCTGTGTGTATTTTGTGCAGACCTGCATGATGAGCTGGCAGCAGGGGGCGCTCTGTGGTTCCCTGACCTAACCGTCCCGGACTTCACCTGGATCCTACCTGTCTGTCTGGGACTCACCAACCTGCTGGTTGTGGAGGTCAGTCTGTCAGCAGGTTAGTGACCACCTGACCTATGATGTCATCAGTCTAAGTGTCCATTCTTCTTCAGGTGTTTTCTCTGCAGAGAGTCTCAGTGTCCGGTTTCCAGCGGCTGGTCCTGAACGCCATCAGAGGGTTCTCCGTTCTGATGATCCCCATTGCTGCTGCCGTCCCCTCCGTGAGTTCACACTCTGCCACTTTTGTATCCCAGCTGCTGATTGGTTGGTGTGAGCTTCAGAGTGAGTCCAAATCCAGGTTCAGGTGCAGACAGAGGAATGCGGGGGTTTCATGTTCAGATCTGTCGAGTCGATGAATGTTTGACAACGTGCTGAGTCGCGCCTCGCATTCCTGCCGGATCCTCAGATTAACCTGCTCCCATCTGAAATCAGGGCAGTGATCAGGACCTGAGGCAGGACCTGGACCTGAGGCAGGACCTGAACTAGGACCTGGACCTGAGGCAGGACCTGAACCAGGACCCAGACCTGCTTCAGGATCTGAATCAGGACCCGGACCTGCTTCAGGACCTGAATCAGGTCCTGAACTAGGACCCGGACCTGCTGCAGGACCTAACTATCTACCATGTCTAACTTAAAGATTATTTTGGTTATTGATTGATCTGCTGACTGAATTGATTCTGAAGTGTTTAGCAGTAATGATCCCAGATAGACCTGAACCGAAGGAAACTGTTGGTCCCAGACTAAATTGGACCTTGGTTCAGACCAGGTGTTTTACCTGTGGAGACGTTCAGATTCTCTACTGACGTTGGTCACCTTCTCTCAGATCACTTTGCTTACGTGGGCCTGTAGTTTTTATGGTTCTGGTTCTGTCTGCCCCCCTACAGTCCATGGCTCTGTACTGGTTCACCTCCAGTCTGGTCGGGTTCAGTCACAACCTCCTGCTGCGCTCTCCAGCGGTCCACAAAGTCCTGCGACTCCGGACCCTCCGGTCCGAGACTCCATACAGAGACCTGCTGTCTGCTTTCAGCGCCAAATACTTCAAATAAGTACTTGGAGTACTTCATCAGGTGTTACATCTACACGCAGGTCTTCTGCGTCTGTCCGGTCAGTTCGGTCCAAATTTGGGGCTTCGAAGAGAGTCCAGTTTCTGTTCTTTGTCTAAATCCACATAAGGACCTGAAGTCCAGACTGAGTCCTGGTCCTTGGTCCGGACCCGTCCCGGTCCTCAGTGCGGGTTTTTGGAGGACAGCGAACCTGTTTGACTTGTCATTGGTTGTATTGATTATTGATAATAAAGGGATGGAAACATGAACAGAACCTTTATTCCTGTTTTACTGCTGTTCAGGCATGAAGTAAAATGTTCCTTTAAACAATAAAAACAGACTTCTTCCTGTTGTGGAGTAAACAGGAAGAAGATACATGACCTCTGACCTCTGACTGCAACTGTTTATGTTCTCACGACCTGCTGAAACTCGAATGTCTGAAGTTCGGAACCTCAACGAAAACTAAAAAAAATAGAAACGGATAAAAACAGTGAAACCACCACCGACTGTCAATCATCATCCTGATCAATCATTCCGATTTGTCACATGGTGTTTCATATGAAACTTTTTTTCATTGTGTTTTGTTTTCATTGTTTTTATTTTTTGCAAAACTGTAAACAAACTAAAAGTTTTATCGACTTCTGAACAGTAAATAAAATCGAAACTTCGGTCTTTTGTTGTATTTCTTCGGTTCTTGTCGGTCTCTGCAGGTCTGAGATCAGTTCTCGGTTTGAGGCGGAGCCAGCTGCTTTAAAGAGCCCAGAGTCCGGATCAGACCTCAGACTCCTCCAGACTTCAGTCCGGGTCAGACAACTCCACCAGAACACCATGAAGTCATTTAGCGTCTTTCTGGCTCTGGTTCCGCTTCTGTCGGTGCTTTCGGCCGGTCCAGGTTGCGGACCGTGTGATCCGGCTCTGTGCGCTCCCCTCCCGGCGGAAGGCTGTGCAGCCGGCTCTCTGCAGGACTCCTGCGGCTGCTGCTCGGTGTGCGCCGCCGCGGAGGGAGAGCTGTGCGGCGGCCGCCGAGCGGCAGCGCGCCGCTGCGGCTCCGGACTGGAATGCGTCAAAAGTAACGAGGACAAGAAGAACAAGATGGGAGTGTGCGTCTGTAAGAGCAACTACGAGGTCTGCGGAACCGACGGACTGACGTACAGGAGCGGCTGCGCACTGAAGAGCGCCAGCCTGATAGCCCATGCGGAGGGCAAAGAAACCATCAACATCCAGAACAAGGGCCGCTGTGCCACAGGTGAGACTGAAACACAGGTGAGGTCACAGGTCAGCGTACCCTCACACAGAGATGATCAGAGAGCAGGCTGTGTTGTGAAGCGGGCCGACAGTAACAGACAGTGACTGATGTAATCCTACTTCATCCCTCTGCAAACATCACATTCCGTTCTACATGAGATGCTCGCAGCGCTCACAGCAAACTGAATTCCTCCGAGGCCACAGAGTCCTGGACTTGTTTCATCCTGTTCCAGCCTGATTCCCTCCAACCAAACTTCATGTTAATTATCTTTAATTTAACTCTGCCTGTCACTCACAGTCTGTCTGTCTTTCTGCAGCTCCAGTCATCGTCACTCCTCCAGGTGAGGTGTACAACGTGAGCGGCTCTCAGGTGTACCTGAGCTGTGAGGCGGTGGGCGTGCCCACACCTGTCCTCACCTGGAAAAAGGTGAGTTCCTCTGTCATCACACAGCAGCTCATTGATTTAAAATGTGAAGAGAAACAAAACGTCTGCTGTCTGCTGGTTTCATCTGAGATTCTTGTTTTATAGTGAATAAATATAAAGACTGAAACAAACATGAAAACTGAAACATGAAGAATTATATATACAGACATGATTCCTTTGAGCTGGAGTTTTAACTTTCTGTCTGACTTCCTGTTACTGCTGATTTCCTGTTTCCTGTTTCTGCTTGAAACAATAAAAGTCTCCACCTGGAACCGAAAACAGGAAATGAGCCACAGTTTCACATTTTCACTGCTTCAGTCTGAGATTTACTCAGCTGACCATTCAGAGAACAGCAGCTCCTCCAGCAGCTAATTAATCATGACATCAGTAACTTCTGAGAAAAGATCAACATGTTTCATGAGACAGAAAAACGGTGACCTGAAGGTGGCGCTGCAGAAAACATCACGAAGAGTTTGACCTCCTCGGAGCCCTGAGGGTCAAGACTGTTGTTGATGATGATGATGATGATGATGATGATGTCTTCCTTAAGGTCCTCAGTGGGAAGAGGAAGATGGAGCTTCTTCCAGGAGACAGAGACAACCTGGCGATTCAGACCAGAGGAGGACCGGAGAAACATGAAGTGACCGGCTGGGTGCTGGTCAGTGGTCACACTTATTGATCACTTATTGATCACACTTATTTATCACCCTCTTCATGTAGTGTTCAAGTTCTAATTTAGGACTTTGAACACAGGAGTCATTAATCAATCACAGCTGATCAGAGTGAGCTGAGACTGAGCTGCTGACAGGAAGTGATGTCACAACCGCAGCTCTCAATTGGACCAATCAACATGAACTGTGTTATTTCAGATCTTCCCTCTGACCAAAGAAGAAGAAGGTTCGTACGAGTGTCACGCCACCAACTCTAAAGGTGATGCTTCAGCTGTCGGCGCCATCCACCTGGTCCAGTCCATCGATGACATCATCGTCAAGAAAGGTAACAACACTGACATCATCAACAAACAGAGAAACAAATAACAAGACAGTGACATCACAGTCAGAAGATGAACTCGAACTACCTGTCGACCTGTCATTGATCCTGATTGTTGGTTGAATTACCTGCGTGACCTCACCTGTCTCAAGGTAAAAGGTGAAATGGAAGTGTAGTGTGATCACTTATAACATAATTAATACCAATAATATTAATATCAATATTAATCAGATGAATTGTCACAATTCACTGGCATAAACGGAACAATATAAAGGTTTATTTAAAAAGTGTATCCTTACTGATGATGTCACTTCCTTTCAGTGACGAAGGAGGACGAGCTGTGATCAGCTGATCAGAAATCATCGAAGACACTGGAGGACATAAAGATGAAAATCGGAAACTTTGTTTTTTCTGAAACTTAAAAACGCATTTAGTTTGACTTTAAGTCAGAATTTTGTTGTCAAAGATGATCTTCTGTAAAGCTTCATCTGTTCTTTCTGAATTTAAACTTTACATTTTTAAAAAAATAATGTCTTTTATTATTCTTTTGTGAGCAGCAGAGATACTATAATTCTGGCTTTATTTTGGAAAGACTGAAACAGTCATGAAGTTGAGCTGTAGGTCTCCATAGCAACAGAAATGTTAAACAGATTGGTTCTGTTATTGATAAAACTAGTTTTGTTTATTAAAAAGTTTGTTTTGGGACTTTTTTTGTTCAGTGACAAAAACAATAAAATATAACTTCATTGATCAATACAAATTTTCTCTGAATTAAATGTCAAAACCACAAGGCTGATCAATAATCAATATTTGTTATTGTTGAATAAACAGATGAATTCATTAAAGTTGTTTCTGTAGAATCTTTCTTTGCTGGAGAGAAATTTATTTTTAAATATTCAAGATGAAAATGAGACATTTCTTTGAAAGACAGAATATTATAATTATTATATTTCATTATTATATGACCCATTACATTACATTTAGCTGACGCTTTTATCCAAAGCGACTTGCAACACACTGATGGTTCGCAATTTTAGGATTCAGTGTCTTGCTCAAGGACACTTAGGCATGTGGACAGGAGGAGCTGGGATTGAACCACCAACCTTCCGATTAGTGTGCAACCCACTCTACCAACTGAACCACAGCCTCCCATCAGGAGTGTCATGTGATGTTTGTGTATAAACCAATGACGACTGCCAAACAGAAGCACGTGACTCAGATGAAAACGGATTTATTTACTTGTACAAAATCAAAGTGAGAAACTAAAAAACATCAGACTGAACTACTTTCACTTCCTGTTGATGATGTCACATTGGAGTCCACAAGGAGGCGTCCCATTGGCTACGAAGTCATCATACGAGGAGCGATGCTCATCGACATCAACTCCTGGAACAGAAGCTTACAGGCGTACGGCATCCGGACAAGAGAGATCTGAACACAACACAAACAAACAAGATAAACAAACAAGATTTAAAAAACAAACAAAACAAGATAAACAAACAAAATGAACACACAAGATGAACAAAAAAAACAAAAGATGAACCAACAAAGACAAACTGATGAGCAACAAACAAAAGATAATACAACTGATCAGTTATTGATCATTCTTACCTGAATCTTGTTGTGATTGATCATGTTTACCCGAGTTTAGTTGTGATTGGTTATTGATCATGTTTAACCGAGTCTAGTTGTGATTGGTTATTGATCATGTTTACCTGAATCTTATTGTGATTGGTTATTGATCATGTTTAACCGAGTCCAGTTGTGATTGGTTATTGATCATGTTTAACCGAGTCTAGTTGTGATTGGTGATTGATCATATTTAACCGAGTCTAGTTGTGATTGGTTGTTTATCTTGTTTACTTGAGTCTAATTGTGATTGGTTGTTTATCTTGTTTACCTGAGTTTTGTTGCGGCAGCCTCGACATTCATACGTGTGCGTGCGTGTGTTGGCGATGGCCATGAGTCCACACAGGTTACACACGTGAACCTGGTACGGATCGGATGCCTCGAACAGACGTTCTCTGAGGAACTGAGCTGCTCCGTGAGCGATCTGACAGTCACGCTCCATCTCACCGAACCGCAGACCGCCATCTCTGAGGACAGACAGGCAGGGGCAGTAGACAGACAGGTGAGATCCAGTCCTCCTGCGAGACAGCGGAGTGTCTCACTGTAGGTGCGGACAGGTGGACAGGTGTACCACTCACCGTGATCGTCCCTCCATGGGCTGCCTGTTGAGGATCTGGACGGGGCCCCGGGCCCTCGAGTGGATCTTGTCGTCCACCATGTGCTTCAGGCGCTGATAGTACGTCGGGCCGACGAAGATCTGAGAGGTCAGCTTCCTCCCGGTGAAGCCATTATACAAAACCTGATAACAGATCAATAATCCATATCAACTCCAACCCTACATGAGTGACCAACAGACGTGTTGATCAGGACAGCACCTGTTCAGAGCGTGTCCCACCATGCACTGGGGCAGCTGCAGATTATAGCACAAAGCAGGAAACAACAACAAAACACAAAATGGACAAAACAACCTTTAACAAAGTTTTTCCTTCTGAGACGCTCCAAAGGTCCTGAAGCCGAACCGTGACCTGTGTAACATATGTACAACTGCACACACACAGACCTGCCAACCACGTCACGATGAAACGCACTGACGGCAAATTCACATAAAACTTTACCGAGCCTTTTTTCCACATCAGAACTTAATCTAAACTTCTTCACACACGTGTGCCAAATTGAACTAACCCTAACCCAAGTTTAAAGAATCCTTAACCAAGTTTAGTTAACTCTAAACCAAGTTTAACAAACCCTAACCCAAATTTAACTAACCCTAACCCCAGTTTAACTAACGCTAAACCAAATTTAACTAATCCTAAACCAAGTTTAACTAATCCTAACGCAAATTTAACTAACCCTAAACCAAGTTTTTACTAACCCTAACCCAAGTTTAACGAATCCTAAACCAACTTTAGTTAACTCTAAACCAAGTTTAACTAATCCTAACACAAATATAATTAACCCTAACCCCAGTTTAACTAACCCTAACCTAAGTTTAACAAATCATAAACCAGATTTAAATAACCTTAACCCAAGTTTAACTTACACTAACCCAAGTTTAATGAATCCTAAACTAAGTTCAGTTAACTCTAAACCAAGTTTAACTAACCCTAACCCCAAGGAATGAGGAGGAAG
The DNA here is from genome assembly GCF_029030835.1 of Brachyistius frenatus. Lineage (NCBI taxonomy): Eukaryota > Metazoa > Chordata > Actinopteri > Embiotocidae > Brachyistius > Brachyistius frenatus. The sequence continues at coordinate 112,064 of NW_027211071.1, forward strand.
AACTGAACCACTGCTGTCACACACGAGCAAGAGAACACATGGTGATATCAGTATAACAGGAAGTAACCGGCTTGACCTCACTCTGACCTCATTTCCTCTCAGGTGGTATCCGTACTCTGACAGCAGGTTCGACACTTTCTGCACGTTGACGGCGTCGTTAAACGGCGTGGCGTCACCGATCTCACCTTTGTTAGCAGAAACCTGAAACGGGAAAATATAAAACTATCAGCCAATCAAAACACTGAAGCCTGGACTCTGAAGCACCATCTGTGGTTACCACTATAACTTCAGGTTTAACTTCGGGTTTTTCCACGACTACGAAGCTGGTTCAAGTCTTACAAAGATACTTCGCCATGGTAACTCATGCTGCAGAGCTAACCTGCTCCAGGTAATCAAAACGTATAAAAGCTCCGCCCACTGACCAATCAGTTCTCTGGAAAATGTCTTTACCAAAGATGATGGAGTGAGACAGTCCTCTGAGGAGTGAGACAGGACACCCGTGCATGTTTGTGATTTGTCATAGGCTGTTGATCCCACCCATTTTTTGTGTGCGTGCTCAGAGCTGGATTGAGAAACCTGGTCGGTTGATGGAGTTGAAGAAGAGCTTCATGTGATCTCGTCTGTTTGGTTTATTTAAGCCTGATAACAGAGAGAGATCCTGATATGTTGAACCTGCTTCGTAGCTCTGGCCAACACCCTATCAAAATAAAACCTTTCATTGTTTCAGCTTTTACTTTGGATGCTGTTTCCTGACATGAATCATGTTTATAATCGATTTGTTCATTTTTAGGTACACCATCAGTCAGCTTACATGGCGATTGATCAACGTGTTTTTGATCCCTTCCAATCATATTATTGGTCATTACCTTGCCCTGCAGACACTCGATCAGATGACCGACTGTCATTCTGGACGGGATGGCGTGAGGGTTGATGATGATGTCAGGTGTGATTCCTTCACAGGTAAATGGCATGTCCTTCAAAATAAAACACATTACACATAAAATAAGCCACAGTGAAACTGAAGTTCAGATTAAAAGCATGTGATCACATGTCGACAGTCTGAAGTCGACTTTAGTAAAACTCTGACCTCAAGTGGGTGCAGTGAGTAAACACAACAACACCCCAATAAACATGTCTGAAAACTGTCACATCATCACTTGTTGCTGTTCAGCTGATGAAACACCTGCAGACACACCTGAACCTGAGGCAGCTTTACCTGTCCTCAGAAACAACATACATATATTCTGTTTACCTCCTACCCGCTGACTTCCTGTTTACCTCCTACCCGCTGACTTCCTGTTTACCTCCTACCTGCTGACTTCCTGTTTACCTCTTGTCTGTACTGAATCCCACACGTTCCTTTCTGTCCGTGTCGGCTGGCGAATTTATCTCCGATCTGAGGAATCCGAACTGAACGAACCTGCAGGAAACAGGAAGTTCATCAAAAAACAAACAAACTATTGTCTCAGATACAACAGGTCCAACAGATACAGTCTCAGGCACAATCTCAGGTTTTGCTGTGCCCCCTCACCCTGATCTTGCAGAACTTGTAGCCCTCCTGGTTCAGGGTCACCATGACCTGGTCCACGATGCCGGTCTCGCTGGTCCTCAGGAAGGTGCTGCAGTCTCTCTTTGTGTAGCGCCGGTTGGTGCTGTCCAGCTCATCGTCGTTCTCCGGCAGCGTCACCGTCTTCCCGATGATGACGTCCTCACCGGACACACGGACACCAGGTGCGATGAGTCCGTCATCATCCAGTTTATCGTAGATGGCGTGTCTCATACCTGAGGAGGAATATAATTTCAGCTTAGTCTGTGACATTAGTTTTTCCACCCTCCTCTCACACCTGATGTGATTGATTGACAGGTGATTAAAGAGGTCAGCTCCTGTTTCAAAGTTTCTCACCCTGACAGGTTTCACGTGTCGGCTTCTCAAAGATCTCCTCCTGATCAAAACCTTTCTTCGACTCCTGCTCTTTGTAGGATCGATAGAAAACAGACCTGCAGGGCAGACACAAGGCTTAAAGATGGACGCCGACAGAGATATTCAGGTTACATCATTAACTGATGCAGGTGTAGCAGTGACGCACCTGAAGAAGCCTCGATCCACAGCCGACCTGTTCATGATCACCGAGTCCTCCTGGTTGTATCCCGTGTACGAGGCGATCGCCACGATTGAATTGATACCTACAAAGTATGAATCAGGTGTCAGTTCGAGACAAAGAAGAGCTCTGTCTGCCAATCAGAGCAGTAGGGCAAAAAGGCTGGCAAGCTCCAGACAGCCTTTCTGTATTTATACACAGGTCCAGGTCCACCGAGTCTGACCTCCAGCCATCATTTTATTTTTCTGAACACCTGAGGAGCATCACAGCAACACACCTGTGTGTCGTGTATACAGGTGTGTGTTACCTGCAGGCAGCTCTCTGAAGCGCAGGTACTCCATGGATCGGGTGGTGACTAGCGGTTTCTGAGGGTAGTACAACACGTGAGCCAGTGTGTCCATTCGCACATGGAAGTTGGTGATGTAGACGCCCATAGCCTGTTTGCCCATGGCGGACTGATACGTGTTCCTGGGAGACTGAAAACAAACCAACATGTTAGTGAGGAAGACCATGAAGATCTTCATCATCGTTTTATTGCTCAAACACAGCTGCTTCTCTTGGTATGATGGAGTCAAGGAAGGAAAATGTTTGTTTGTACCTGGTTGTGGTCAGGGAAGGGGATGATGGAAGCGCAGACTCCAAGGATCATGGACGGGTGGATTTCACAATGAGTGTAGGTGGAGCAGTAGGCCACACCCTTTTCCTGGAGGTCGTCAGGGGTCATTGCGAGCATGACCGTCTCCTCCTCCAGAGTGTCGATGTACTCCACCACGCCGCTCGCCACCAGGTCCTGCCAGCTGACCATCAAAACAAACAAACAAACATCAATACTTCAACAGACCCTGGAACACCTGTAGTTGTTGTACTCCAACCTGTAGTTGTTGTACTCTCACCTGTAGTTGTTGTATTCTCTCTCCTTCAGCTGGTCGATGTGTCGTCTCTTCAGCAGCAGCTTCTGTTTCTCTACGATCAGCAGCGGTCTGCAGATTCGTCCGGCGTCGGTGTAAATCCTGATTTCACGTTCTCGAATGTCTCTGATCATCGACACCTGAAACACGCAGAAGCAGCATGAACATACTCATGTGTTTTTGAGAACACGCCTGGTGATGGTTCAGAAGTTGTACAGATCCAACACAGTGTGGTTCTGATAATTACACCAGAAATTGATCCCTGAGTTTTCATCTGCTCCTGTTGCTATAGTGACAGCAGCACTGCTTCAGCTGGTCCAAATGAAATCTGAGCATTGGTTAAAATTTAGACCTTCTCGTGCTCTTTGTGTGTCTGTGAGCATTGACAGCAGTGTTTCTGTGGACCGGTGTCCTGGAGATCAGCGTTGGTACCTCAGACACGATAATGTCCATCTGTCTGCGAAGTTTCCTCAGTGTGTTCATCAGCTGCTCCGGATCTTTGTGGATTCCAACCCAGCAGCCGTTCACAAAGATTTTAGTGGCACTGAAACATGCAAAGCAGGATACACACGTTACACACCTGTACATAAGTCCATGTTTATCACACTGTACAACATGAAGTGCAGTGACTGACTCAGCGATGGCAGCAGGCGAGATCTCCTCCAGGTTCTCCATACTCCACTCCTCCAGAAACTCCAGGATGGGGGATGGCTGTGATCCCACAGAGATGTAGGCCATCAGGGCCAGGTTCTTCACCAGGCCCACAGCGTGACCCTGCAACAATCAACACACTCGTCACTACGGCTGCTGGTTCCAGTCAGTCAGGCCCAGAGGAGCTGTTCTTTCAACTGTCCACCGTCAGACTGGTTCCAACTGTTTCTGACACTTGGGGTCCTGCAGTGGTTACCTCGGGCGTCTCAGCAGGGCACACCATCCCCCACAGCGTGTTGTGCAGCTGTCGGGGCTTCGCCAGTTTTCCATCTCTGCCGATCGGAGAGTTGACTCGGCGGAGGTGAGACAGTGTGGACGCGAAGGTCAGACGGTTCAACACCTACGAGCAGAAACACCAAACCGACTGAGAACCTATGTGACAAAGACTGATGTGAAAACGTGCGTGGGTCAGAGCAGATCACAGGTGATAGAACCGCTGTGTGACAGCCGACCTTCACACAACTTTCATTCATGACCCTCCTGCTTCATGGGAACCTCCTGTTTCAGGCAAAACCTCTATGTGGTGTTTCATGTAACGTGAAAATAATAAACTAACCCTATTGTGACTGTATTTAATGACTGTACTTATTATAGTATTTAATGACAGACAGCCACAGACAGGTGAGCTCACCTGGGACACTCCGGCTCGGGCCTGATGAGCCTTTTTGACGTCACCCCAGTTCCCGGTGGCCAGCGAGTACTTAAGTCCGTCTGAGATGATTCGAGTTTTGATGGCGAGCTCCAGGTTGAAGTCTTTTCCTCGGTCGATGAACTTCTGAGCGTAAATCCTGATCTCCTTCAGCAGGTTCTTAAACATCCTGAATGACAGAGACGACAGGTGTCATGCCATTTCATCTTCATTATAATGAAAACAACAAATGAAAATAAAAACAACACTTGTCATTGAGCATCAGACAACCTTCATTTATCAGGAGATAAACATCTGTATCAAGACAATATATTGATCCACAGTGAACTGAATCATGCTCCATGAATGTACACTAATTACTGTAATCAATCACTCAATCAATTTCCTATCAGTATTTAAAATAAAACACAGAAGATAAAATCAGTGAAAGAAACTTCACCCTCGAAACAGGAAGGCCAACAGTGGCCCAGCCAGGTCCAGCCTCTTGTTGCCATAGTGATCTCTGTCGTCCAGCTCACGTCTGCCCAGAGCGGCAAGCAGCAACCTGTGGACCATGTACCTGAAAACACACACAGAAGGACACACTGTAAGACACACATGTCCATCAACATGTTTGATTATCGTTCCGATGTCGCGACTCGGACGTTGGTTCCTGAACGATACGTTCTTTGATACCGATGTCGTGACTAACTTTAAATTAAAGAAACCTGAGAGACCCGCACAGCCCTGTAAAGGTGTGACTCAGATGTCCCCCAGGTGTGACTCACCCTAAGAAGTACGCCTTCTTGGTCTCACAGAAGTCGCTGACTCCGACGTGCGGCAGCATTTCTTTCTGCAGAACTTCTTTGGCATATTTGATCCGTCGCTCCTTCGTCACTCCGGGTTTCGCTCCTCTGGAGCCGATGAAGTTCAGCGCCACGTTCTGCTCCTGGATCACAAACGCTTCATCCAGAGACGGCTTTACCTGGAAACGCGGTGACATCACTGATGACATCACTGGAGCGAGTTTACAGACCTGTTCACAATGAAGCGACAACCAATAACCGATCAATAACCGATAATCGGACCGA
>NW_027211071.1:122500-127888 GCF_029030835.1 Brachyistius frenatus
CCAATCAAACAACAGGAAATAAAATATTCAGCTTCCTCTCAGACACTTTAAGTATTTTAGATTGCTGAGGTTCATGCAGGATGTTTGTTTGGACTCTTCTGTTCATCTTTGCGGCTGTTTTCTTCCATGCAGGTAAGACTGGAAAAGATCAGGTGTACAAAAAGTATTTACTGTATAAAGATATTTGTGCTCTCAATGAAATACTTTTTCTTGTTCCTTTGAGTATATACTCCAACTATCTTTAAACAGTATGTACTGTTGCATGTAGTATGCATGCAGTTTTATAAACAGAGTATAAGCAGTGTATAAACAGAGTATAAACAGTATAAACAGTATATAAACATTGTATAAACATAATATAAACAGTATATAAACAGTGCATAAACATAGTATAAACAGTATATAAATATTGTATAAACATAGTAAAAAGAATATAAACAGTGTATAAACATAGTATAAACAGTATATAAACATTGTATAAACATAGTAAAAAGAATATAAACATTGTATAAACATAGTATAAACATTGTATAAACATTGTATAAACATTGTATAAACAGTATATAAACAGTATATAAACATTGTATAAACATAATATAAACATAGTATAAACAGTATATAAACAGTATATAAACATAGTATAACCACAGTATAAACAGCATATAAACATTGTATAAAAATAATATAAACAGTATATAAACAGTGTATAAACAGAGCATAAACATAGTTTAAACAGTATATAAACATATAAACAGTGTTGTGCATAAACAGCGTAAAAACAATGTATAAACATAGTGTAAAAACTATATAAACAGTATAAACAATGTTGTGCATAAACAGAGTAAAAACAGAGTATAAACAGTGTATTAACAGAGTACAAACAGCTTTACAGTGTTGCAGCAGCTCTTCTGTTTCAGTTCCCCTCATCATAGAAAATAAATCTTTAATACATTTTCCAGGGTTCTCAAGTAATTTCTGTTTTTTTTCAGATGCTGAGGATGAGTCCAGGCTCTACAGGAAGGTAAGAAACACAAACACATCACAGCCTCTTTGTTTGTAACAGAACACCTTTTAGAATCTTAAACCAAATTATAAATATCTAAAACCTAAAGAAATATTAATCTGTTGGACTTTAATAGGCCTTTTGACTGTGACATTATGATGTAAATAAACAAACTTTTCTGTAGTGTTTTTTAAAGTTACACAGTTCATCTGTACACGAGAATATTCTTTTAATCATGAATATTTATTTACAGACTTCTCAAAAGTGTAGTTTGTTTCACTCGTAGCAACAAACTACAAAGACAACTTCTAGGAAAAAAAAAGCCACGACAAATGACAAAAAACTATAAACAGATGAAAATAAGGTAAAAATGATCAAAGTTAAAAATATTTATTGTTAATAAGTTTTAATGGTTTGATTTCTTAGGCTGGTCGGTTTATAAAGATGGTGTAACTCTCTGAACACACTCAGGCTCAGAAATATAAAACCACGATGACCTCAAAGGGATCAATAAGGTCCAACCACCTGAAACATGTGAACAGCACTGATGAGGTCTGGACTCTGATCCCTGCAGCTGAAATCTGTCAGTACAGTTTTAATGAGACAGAGGAAGAGGCTGCAACGATGAAGCTGTTTGATTTGTGTTTTTCAGAGAAGTTAAAGAGGATAAAGATGAAATCATCACCAGACTAAAATGAGATTTTAGACACTAAAAAAAACGTGTTTCACATCATTGAACTGTTAATTTTTTTTGGAAAAGAACATCGACAGTTTGATCTGAAAACAGCTGCTGTGTTTTAAAGTTTTAAACATGAGAGGAGGACACGGAAATTCACAGCAGTTGCTGCACCACATCCAACTAACCTGAACAGGTAGATGGTCCCCATAATACTGGGTTTCATCACTACGTCACCTGGTCCTCACCTGAACCATGCTGACCCAGTGACCCGTGTTGGGCGACAGTTTGTGTTTGACATGTTACATGTGAGAGAAGAGGATGAAGGCAGGAGATAAACCTGCTTTGAAACCACGCGTCGGTGTTAACGTTGTCGTTCACACACCTGCTCTGTGTGTTTTACTGGACGACTCCACCAGAGTGCGCACACACACAAGGATATCATCAGAACATCTGGCTGTACCTGATGTAAACAATGAACACGGCAGCAGTCACTACTTTGCTGATTCTGAGGTCACAGGGGGACAAAACGCCATAGGCTCCGCCCACTCGGTATATTCTGTCCATAGTGCCCCTACAAGTCATCTGTATATTACATCAACGATCCAAACAGATGCAGGGTGTTTGCGAACGCGTAGTTTAAAGCACGTACTGTATATCTCCAGCCGTTCACGTGTTCAGTTGTGTTTTTGTCTTTCACGTGTTTATGCTGCAGCCCTCTTGTGTTGGGACAAGCGTGACTCAAGCGTGTCCTCTGAACTACTCTCCGGTGTGTGGCAGCGATGGCATCACGTACCCAAACGAATGTTCTCTGTGCGTCCACAGACTGTGAGTCCACACTGATCACCAAACGTGTTTCTCTTCTAACCGTCTGATAAAAGCTCTCTAGTAGTTTCATCTGAACAACTGAAGTCACATGACTTTGTTTTTTTACCTCCCGATGTTCTGTCAACTTATCATCATGTCAAACTGTTGCTTTGTTTTTCTACAATATTCTCTCTGCAGACTGACTGTTGTTTAATTAATTAATGTTATCATGAAGTTTGTTGAACTTTAGAAATGCTCACAGGCAGAAACAGCTCTTATTGGTGGATTCAATGATGAATGTTTGATTTTCTCTGTTCAGGGAGAGAAACGCTGACATTTTGATTGTGAAGGACGGACGCTGCTGAGGATGACATCATCATAACCCTAATTGATGACATCATTCTACTCCTATCTAACCAGTGATCTTTATACTTGTATCTTTGTCTGAATGTAGCGTTTAGCTGTTAACATGTTAGCATGTAACAGGCACAAACATATAAACATGACTGCATCCACATGTTCTCATAACACAAACATTTTGTTTTTTTGCATTAATATTTCTGTAAAAACATTTTTCATTTTTCAGCAATAAAGATTTTCTTTAGTCCTATGTCTGGTGTCCTGACAACATTTGCTCTTTGGTATTCATGTAAAAAGTGCTCAGGTTTAAGATTTTGTTAGACCTTCCTGAGTCGCGAACCATAAATGGGAGGGTAACCAAATTTGGTGTGTATGCTGACCCGGTCCCCGCCATCCTGTGTGCCATGTTTGGCACCCCTAGGGATAGATTAATGGATTTTTTTGGGTTAGGGTTAGGGTTGTGGGCGGAGTTAGGCTTGTGGGCAGGGTTTTGTTCATGAGTTAGATTTGTGGGCGGAGTTAAGTTTAGGGTTGTGGGCGGAGTATAATTGTAATGGAGGTTTATTTTAACAGTGAGACAGAATATCCCCGCCCCCCAAAAAAAAAAAAAAAAAAAAAAATCCAGAAAATCACATCAAATAAAAGTTATAAATTGATTTGCATCTGATTATGTGAAATAAGTATTTGATCCCGTAGCAGAACATGACTCTGTACTTGGTGCAGAAAGCGTTGTTGGCGAGGTCAGAGGTCAGACGTTTGTGGTAGTTGGTCTCCAGGTTTGAACATCTCAGGAGGGATGTTGTTCACTCCTCTTTGCAGATTCTCCAAATCCTTCAGGTTTCCAGGCTGTTGCTCGGCAACAGGAAGCTTCAGCTCCCTCCTCAGATGTTCTCTGGGATGAAGGTCTGGATACCGGCTCGACCTCTCCGTGACCTTCATGTGCTTCTTCTTGAGCCGCTCCTTTGTTGCCTCGCCGTATGTTTTGGGTCATTGTGGTGCTGAAGACCCGTCCACGACCCGTTTTCAGTGTCCCGGCTGAGGGAAGGAGGTCGTCCCCCAAGATGTCCCGGTACGCGGCCCCGTCCGTCCTCCCCTCGATGCGGTGAAGTCGTCCTGTCCCCTCAGCAGAGAAACACCCCCAAAGCAGAATGTCTCCACCTCCATGTTGGACTGTGGGGACAGTGTTCTTGGGTTCTAGTCAGCGTTTCTCTTCCTCCAAACATGGCGAGTCCAGTTGATGTCAAAGAGCTGGATGTTGGTCTCCTCTACCACATCACCTTCTCCAAGCCTTCTCTGAATCCTTCAGGTGTTCATTGGTAAACTTCAGGCGGGTCTGTCCATGTGTCTTCTTCAGCCGGGGGACCTTGCAGCGCTGCAGGATCTTAATCCATGACGGTGTCGTGTGTTACCGATTGTTTCCATGGTGACTGTGGTCCCAGCAGTCTGGAGATCATGAACAAGTTCCTCCGTGTAGTTCTGGGCTGATCCCTCACCTTCCTCATGATCATTGCTAACCCACGAGGCCAGATCTTGCGTGGAGCCCCAGGCTGAGGGCGATTGATGGTCATTTTGTATTTCTGCCATTTCCGAATAATCGCACCATCAGTTGTCTCTTTCTCACCGAGCTGCTTGCCCATGGTCTTGTAGCCCAATCCAGCCTTGTGCAGGTCTACGATCTTGTCCCTGACGTCCTGAGACAGCTCTTTGGTCTTGCCCAAGGATGGAGAGGTTGTAATGTAATTGATTGATTCTGGAGACAGGTGTCTTTTATACAGGTAACGAGTTGAGATTCCGATTACTTTCTTAAAGCGGGAGGACTAATTTAACTGGTCTGTGGGAGCCATAATTCTCGCTGGTTAGTAGGGGATCAAATAGTTACGTCACACATTCAAATGCAAATCAATTTATAACTTTTATATTAGGTGATTTTCAGGATTTAAAAAAAATATATTCTGTCTCTCACTGTTAAAATAAACCTCCATTACAATTATAGACCGTTCATTCCTTTGTTAGTGGGCAAACTTACAAATTCGCCAAGAAAGAGATCAAATAATGATTTCCTTCACTGTATGTAGCCCATGCTTAAAAAGCGATAGCTGGCATGGAAAGGGTTAATACGATGTTCTTTGATTGACGCCGTGATGGGCCAATGAAATGATCTGTTGTGGTGCAACCTGGCTAGTAGGCGGGTCTCCACCTTCCTCGCAAGCTGACCTCGGGCCTGTCACTCAGCGGCTGACCTGTGGCCTTTCACGTGCAGCCTTATCTCCTGCTTCGACGGCTTAAACCAAACACAGAGGCTAAGATTCAACCTTGTTATCCTGTCAGAGCATACAGCCATTCATTTCGATCCACGGTGAGTCGGAGAAATTCAGTCAGAAGTTGATGACAGCAGAATACATCGACTGACACGAGCGGAAAAAAAAAAAAAAAAAAAAAAGTCCAGTAGCAGCTATGCTAACCTTTGCAATGTTAAATGTCATAGACCAATGCTAATAGTGTTAGCATGGAGCGTGAAGGAAACGTGGCTCTGCTCGTGAAC